>NW_005842927.1:214287-241026 GCF_000455745.1 Alligator sinensis
GTGACCTGTCATCAGAAGGATTTACTCCTTCCACCTGGAAATACTTACCATGTCCATAGTCAAACAAACAGCTCTCAGATTAGTCTCCTTGGTCATCTATGGACTCACTGATGGCTTACGTATATGCTGGAAGATTATCCTCCTGGTATTCAGAGACTGTTGCTGATAGCTGACAAAATGGCAAATGGGCTGTAATTTTAATTTAGCTTGTTGTTGTTTTTTTTTTACCTAAATAAAGAAAATACCTAGGAATGTGGGCTAGAGAAACGATTAATTAGGAATGTTTTAGCTTTTTTGAAAACTGGAAGCATGTGTTATATACACATTCATATATACATACATATATATATGTGTGTGTGTGTGTGTGTGTGTATATATATAGGAGTGGTGATTTGTCCAACATTCTGAGAAATACTAGTGTAAAAATGTTATGTTGTGAATGGCTTCTTATGAAAGAAAACAAAATGACTACAGGGGAATATAGTCTTATATGGATTATTTACTTATTTACTTTCTTTTTTTGACTGATTATTTGAGCTGGCAGCTGTGACCTGAATAGTTGGGTTGCAGCACCTTCCAGAATTTCTTGACCATTGCATAAGCCTGGCATTCAAACTTGGAGTTGACAGATTAACAGAGAAGGCTTACTACAAAAGTGGAACCAACTAAGAGAATTAAAAGAGGGGGAAAAGACTAAACAAAAACAGAAAATAATTTTTTTAAGGAAAGTGGTGACTTTGGACACTATTGAACAGTATGAGATGAAAGGGTGCTTGCAAGTGAGAAAGATAAGGAAAAAAAAAAGAAGCCTTTTTTCTGTCTTAATTTTAGAGACTGCCATAACCTGAGGCAAACATTTCAACACTGCAAAGCATAACCAATTATCCATTTTACTGAAGTGATTTCCACCTGAAAGGGATGGAAATTAGAAAATGAAAAGATGAAAAAAGAATAGTTTGGGAATACTATGCTGGAATGCATGTATTTAAAAGTCTAGTTTAGTAAATCCAACTGAGATTCACCATCTGGTAGCGATAGTAGTAAAAGAACCCCCTATTATTTTACTAAAACTAATATTAAAAAGTACATTTAACATTTTATAAAGAACACTACACATCACTGGTTCACCAAATTACCTTTCATTCATTCACTTTTTAAATTTGATGGGTTTAAAGTGAATGTTTTCTATAAAAAATCTTTAAATATGCTTGTCTGTTTGCAAAGTGCATACAGAACCAACAGTAGGTTGTTTTTAACTGTAAGGAACTGTATTGGACATTTAAAGTGTATTCTACTTCTCAGGATGTCAAACATGTCAAACATAGCACTTAGGGCCAGCCGTTATTTCACCAATTTATGTTTCACTTTACTAGCCAAATTGGACAGAGATGGGAGAACAATCATATTGAACTGGTAATTAAAAATACTCTGAAATGCATTGTATCCAACACTTGTAAGAAAAGGAGATCTGAAATCTCACAACCACTGTTGAAGAAGGAGTCCTTCCTAGCCATTCACTGTCTAAAGACTGGTGAGACCACTCTCCCAGGATGTAGGAGGCCTGATTTCCAAACCACTCCTCCACATTTCATACAACCATCAGCTAACCATCACCCTATAAGTTATTGCAGGGTCAGAGGAGAAAAGAAGGTATTTAATTTATCTTGCTGATACTATTCCATTTTATACAAGTAATTAAACCATAACTGGAGCAGGAACTTGGGTCTTATCTCTGAGTTTAGTGTTCTAACTATCAGTTTAGAGAGGTTGTTTTGTTTTGTTTTGTTTTGTTTTTAGTCTTGCCTTCATGTTTTTGCTTCCTGTCTTAAATGAATATGTAAATATTTTATATAAAAGTGAACAGTTCCAACAGGTAGAATTGTGGGAGGTCTATCTCAGAATACCAGTAGTTGTGGCAGAAAGTGAATTTGAACTTGGCTCTTCCTAGTCTCAGGTAAAGCCTTCTATTACTGGCCTTCAGTGAGCTTCCTTTTGGAGTCTGAGTCTCTTGACTCTACTTATTCATGTAAATAAGTAGTACAGTTGACCTCAAAATATTACATATCTAGCTAATGTCAGAAACAAACCCAAAGTGCTGTCACTCTCTTTTCTTCTCCTTCTTCCTCTGAATAAGGTGAAATATTTTTATTCATTTGTTCCTCATAGTTGTTGCATGCTAATTTAACTGAGGATTTCTGGGTGAGCAAAGTAGGGTCCCTGATATAGACTTAATGGGAGTAAGAAGAAAACCTAAAAATAGTTCTTTAAATTAAAAAAAAATGCTTAAGGATGATTTTGCTGGAATCGCAACTTCTTTAAAATGAAAGTATCCTTTATAGCCTTATCTAGAACAGATCCAAGCAATCACTGAAGGTCTGGATATACTACATCCTGAACACTTGTCAGCTTCCCAAGGGAAATACTTCCACCTGCTGTGGAAGAAAGATAAAACAAGCATCATCATAAATAAAGGAAAGACAGAAGGAATCTAATTTATTTTTGGTCACCATAAGTTTAGCCTCAGCCTCTAGCATTCTTGAAAAATATTTCATCAAGCAAATTATAGCCTTTTAGTGAGGACAGTAAGCCTAGAAAGAATAATTTCTGTCATGAGTCTCACAGTTAATAGCAGACTGCTAAGGTATGTTGATACGCATGCATTGGTTTCATTTTACTTTCTTTGATATAACAATATACCTAGATGAGTCCAGCTGTCAAGTTCTCAATCCTGGTAACTGGGAACTCTATACAAAATTATTTTGAGATGTGGTTTCTATTTGGCATGGACTTCCAAGATACTTGCCCTTTCTGCTGTTAACTGGATTTGGGCATTGATCCCAATTCCCCATTACAAAGGTGTATCCCTGCTTATTTTGTTTTTCTCCTTGCTCTGATACTGCTAAATACATGAGCTGATAGGAAAATCAATACCAGGCCAAAATGGTTCTCTAAACTCCACTTTGGCAAAGACATTTGAATTTCATAGCTGTGCCAGATGTCACTTTGCCTCACTGGACAACTGAAGTGTCTGAACGTACTTTTAAGGATCCTAATGTATGGCTCCTTCCTGGGCCCTGCAAAATACTCAAATGAAAGCTGGATTGAAACCAGCTGTAGAGTTGTTACACATTTTCAAGCACTAAGTTTAGAGTTGGTTGGCTCTTTTTTAGCTGGATAGTCATTTTTATTATATGATAATTACTTTGCATTTGTGGCTGGTCTAAATTTATTGGACAATTAACCAGTTAATTGTGTGATAATTACTTTGCATTTGTGGCTAGTCTTAATTTATTGCATAATTAGCCAGTTAATTGTGTAATATATGTAGTGTGTAGCAGGGTCTCAGAACTGCATTCACTTGAATTCTAGGCAAGAAAAAGTGCTGATATAAAAACAATGCCGGGGGGGGGGAGGGGAATCTGCTGCTTAAACAGTATTGTACTGCTTTTCACACTTCATGCAAATACGTTCTATAGAATTGTTCACAACCATTTTGTATTAGAACTCTTTAATTTACCTGTCTCAAAAACAAACTTTGTGTTTGGGCCTCTGAATCATTCAAGAAGATAAAGTATCCTAGCCACATCTGCTCTATTTTCTGTTTTATGAAAATGATCAGAAACCTGATCCCTCTTTGAATGATGCATTTATTGTATTATTATCTTCTTGTGCAGTTTAAGGCCCAAATTGTATTCAGAAAACATACTAACGTAAAATCTTATTCTTATGAAGTACAAGTAGGCTTTTCTTTCACTTGTTTTATTCTGAAAAAAATGACTTAACCAGTTTTGCTGAACCTTTATACAGATAAAGTATGTTTGAACTATGATCAGGTATAGAATGTTTCAGATCCAAGTATGCAGTTTAAGAAAGTATAGACAAATAAATGTGATTATAGAACAGAAGTTCAAATGTAGTCCTAAACTACACCGGATGCTACTGATAATGAAAGGATATGCATACACAATTATAATTTAGCAATAAGATTACAGAATTAGTTTTTCAGGATTGGATATCTCACCTGAAACATGAAAATTATGACATTTTGCAGTGATAGAACGATGGATGGATAGACAATGGCTATGATCAGGAGTTCATCTTTGATGGTGGAAAATTGTCATTGCTAGGAATGATTCTGAGAGAGGGAGCAGTACATGTGTTCAGCTTGCAACCACTGCCTCTCCCCTGCTTCTTGTACCTTCCCAAGACTGGGGTGATTTCTGCATGGAGAAAGTGTAGGGAGGAATGGCTGCTTCAGTGCCCCTGATTGTGGGAGGACTGGAACATCATGGTCAAGCCCTCTGTCCATTCCTCAGACCAGGGATTTGCAGCTGCTGCTGTCAGAATCTCTGGTCAGTCAGCCCCAGCTGGAATGATCTCTTTAGCTTCCACACCTGACCTTTGGCATTGTAACCCTGATCAGAAGTCCCTTTACGGGCATTTGATCATTGAGTTGATGTCACATTAGTTGTGCTTTAACAGAGAAGACCATGAGAAGCCACTGAAGAACAATGGAGGGAAGCCTGGGCAAATACTAACCTGCCACAGAAATACATTGTCAGTGATGCTACAATCCCCCAGCTAGGATTTTTCTTATTGAGTAAGATTTGGTCCTCCCTGAATCACATCTGGACATTTCATGGCAAATGTAGACACCTTGTCCATAAATGTAGAGTAAAAGATTGTCCAGGCTGTGATTGTAGTACAGTTTTTCAGACAGTGCAACACACTGTGAATGATTGCCCAGTTGGCAATTTAAAATCAATCCATGCAGCTACCCCTGAAGCACTTGAATGGTTATCAGATGTAGGTATTAATCTATGAATGTTGTAATCCTAAAATGTCATATGAAAGAATAACCTAACCTTGATCCTGGGCTCATGCAACTGCGTCAATTCTCTGCAACTATTGCCTGCTGAGACCACCACTAAGCCCTTTAAGCAGACCAGCAGCCTCAGACTGCATGCACATCTTGACAACAGCCTCAGTCTGCTTCAGCAAGTCTCATGTTCGCTGCTCTCTCTGATTCTCCTGGGTCCTGGCTCGGCTTTGGCTCTCCCTGACCCTGCTCTGGGATCTTCCTTAGAACTTGGCACCTGATTCTTCTGGCTTCCGATCTCAACTTGCGCTCCAGACTACATCTCTTAGATCTCCCTCTTGGTTCTCCTGGGACCTGGCCCCTCATTCTCTGCTCCGCTGATCCTGACCTGACACAACGGTAACCCATGCCCCACCTAGCTGACCTCTTCATTGCCTTTCATGGCCTACAAGCAGGCCCAACTGCCTGTGTCCCAGCCAAATCCTTACAGCTGTGTTTCCCTTGGCTCCTGGTATCTGGGAGCTGAGTGGAGTGAGCAGTAACACAACCATCCCACTTACTCCTCAAATCATAGACTCTATCAGGGAGGTGACTGGAGCAATGGGACAATGTCCCCACCACCACCACCACCCCCAGCACCCAGTCCCCTGACTCAGGAGTCCCCAGTCTAGGGAAGTGGGGGGAGCATTGCCTTGCTTCTTCACTTCCATATCTGATAGCGTACAGCATACAAACGTTCACTCATGGAGACCAAAAAGATCGTCTCCAGGAAGGTGCATGTCTCTTCCAGGAGAAATCGAATGAATATTTGTAAGCTTGTCATTTCTATCAGGAGAAACACTATTCCACCTGTAGAAATAGTAACCTTGCCTAATACTGGCCATGTATAGGTATAAGTATGCCCTGGTACAAGATGAGAAGGTGTTTGTGGAAAAGACAAATATAGAGTATTTTGCAAGATACAGAATGAGTTTTATAGAAGTTAGGAAAATAAAATGTTTTATTTTAGCTACACTACTAAATATAACCTTTCATCAAAGACAAAATCACTTAGTTTTTCTAATGAAAATTGTAGTCACAGATAAGAAATAACAAAATTATACCAGTGAACAATACTAAGTACAAAAACCCCACAAAACGACCTCTTGTTCAGTCAGGCAGTTAGCACCTTCCTTTCAATTTGCTGATGCAGGGGGAGCCCACTATCTTGTGACTTTTAGGATCCTGATCCAAAAATCGTGCATCCTAGCATGCATATATCACATGGTAGGAGGCTTGGTTGTTGGGATCAAGGATCAGATCCCATCACGCCATTAACATGCGCCAAGGGCCTTAGTTTTATTACATATGATCTTGCTTTATAGATGATTTCTTGTAAGATGTTTTAGCTGTGAGTTACTCATTCATAGATTCATAGGGTTTAGAGCCAAAGAAAACCATTAGGTCATATATCCTGCCTTGCATATATCACAGACATTTATCTTTTATCCAATTATGTCTATGTTGAGCCTGATACCTATTTGATTTATGCAGATTTATGTAACTAATGAAAAAATCTGATCAAGGGCCTAGTGTGTCATCTGAATGACCTTTATATGTATGACAAGTTTTAGATGCTTGACTGTATTAGTCTAGGCAAACACAGCCTGTCTTTTCATTACTTCTTTTTCCAGTAAAAAAAACCTGAAGGAAATCCTGAGGATTTAGGAGTAAAACATAGGGGTTGAAACCAGGGAACTGATCACACTAGCACATCACCAGTTATCTTTTTATTATTTTTATTGAGTCAGCTACAATACTTTACTCATCCCTTATAAAAGTAAGAGATGGGAATCTCCTTGTACCCTCTCTCCAGTGTTGAAACAGCAGCATTGAAAATCATAGTGTTCAGAAGTCACAAGTCAGGACCCCAAAAGCACAAGATTTGTCTTAAATGCCAACATTTTCAAAGTTGATCATTGAAGGTCATACTGTACTTAGGCACCCAAATAAGTAGTCTAAGTTTGTGAAGATGTGCTCAGGCCACATATCTCCATGAATGCCAGTGATGGTTCTAGCATCAGATTTACCACATGATTTTACATAACAGCAGTTATTGTGGAACTTAAACACTGCACAGGTGAATATGAGCATATGTATGAATGAAATATCTTTCATTAGACAAAGCTTGATGAGCATTTCAGTATACAGTAACAAAAAAAAAGGTGAAACATTCACAGTTTACACTGAATAAATATTAGTTATGTTTTGTTTTTTAAATAAAGTAATGCTTTAATGTTTTAAAAGATGGATAGCTTTATAAAAGTTGTCTTTTCTCCAATTTCTTTAAATGTTTTGAAGATAGGCTGAAAAAAATGAAATACGAATAAGTTTGCAGCACTACCTACCAGAATGTTAATAGTGATAATAAATAAGTAAAATGCCCTTTGCATATCACAAGTTGTCTTTTTAACCATTTTTCATGCAGCCCTAACTAGAAGGTTAATTAGGACATCACACATTACTTTCATATTTCTTGCTGAGGATTCTCTCAGGAGGCATGTTTCAATTAGTCTGTTTTCCCTTTAGGAGGCAAACAGGGGTATAAATACAATAAAGTGATATTACTTGACCAACCACTAATCCCAGAATTACATGAAATAGAAACCATTAAAATTAAAATAACTTTATTATAGTTTCCTTAGGGTGGGATTACATGTTACAGTTAGTATGTGCTATCTCTAGGGAATGTTAGACTGTGTTAAAGTTAATACCTTCTCTGTTCAGACCTACAGCTAGAGGGCTTGTGAGTGGGGTGTGGTTAGGAGCTGCCAAGTTTGCTCCATTCCTGCCCTGCTCACCAGCTTTCTAGGCACAGTATGGGGAGGGAATGAGGAATGGGGAAGAACCTCCCTTGTGCCATGTGAATCACTCTTCTGCTCCTGAATCACCTTCCCAGATCACCCCACACATTTCTACCTCCGCTGACATCAGTCCCGGGTCAGCCCACTGCCATACCAGTCAATCCCCTGGCCCCTGAATTGTCTTCCATTTGTCCCCTGCATCCTTCATTGGCTCCTCCACCCCTGGATCACTGCCTTGCTGTCCCTATCAGCCTAAGAGCAGAGGTGGCAGTGGGGAAAGAGAAAAGGGAAGGTTAATTTTCCTGCCTACTCCTGGGCAGTCTTCAGCCTACACTGCCCTGTACACCCACATCTAGGCCCCCCTGGGCCCCATGCCTGCTCAGCACCTTTCTGGTAGAGGGAAGCTGCAGGGCTCAGAGGGGCAGCACAGGCCTGATTGGGTATACACAGAGCTGCCAGACACCTGTCACTGCTAGAAGCCTCCCTACCCCATAGGAAGTTGCTAGATAATCACAGGGCCTGACAAAGGTAGTACAGGCTCATTTTGGAGCATGGGGAGCTGCCAGCTCCACTTGCCTACCTCCTTCCCCCCCAATCAGTCTGGCAACACCGCACCCACCCTTTTTCTCAATCTCTTACCCCCTCCCTCTTCCTCCTCCACTCCTGGAGGGCAATTCAGGCCTTATTTCTCAGGTTTTTCTTAATATAGAACTGTCCGATCTGATTTTAGTTTTTGCTTTAACTTGATTCATTCCACTTCAGATTCATATTTGGGTCTCTATCCTACCAACTTGTTTATTTTGATTCCAGTTGTCCAGCAGTTTCATTCTTCCAGAGAGGCTGATGAAATTAATTTAGAATACAATTTCTTACTGCAGATGTCTTCAATCAAACTTAGTTACTGGATTGCTAGCTAAAGAATCATTATACCTCTGTCTGTTTGACTTTAGCCTTCACTGACAATCGTTTCCAGATTGTTCAAAATTCCTTGTCAGTCTTCTGAACTCTCATTTATCTCATGAAATCAGATTGCTACTCTTCTGTGACCAATTTGACTAATATAAGTTTAAATTTCTTCTAAGTTTTGACAACATAAAATATTTAGAAAATTGCAGCATAATCCTCCACAGAAATGTGTCTCATTTAAGCATAGCAATCATGTGAATGTGTGTCATGTATTTGGATGGGGCTGTAAAATCTCCAATGCTACCATACATCTAGTGGAGAGTATGTGTTCTTTTCTTACCTGACTTACTCTCATGTGTAATTATATGTAGATGCAAGTTCAAGAGTCTAAGGGGAGCAAGAAAAGAGAATGGCAGAATAAGGACTTCAGAAAACCAAACTTTAGCAAACTCTGGGAACTCATGGACATGATCCCCTGGGAGGCAAGTCTAAGGGGAAAAGAAGTCCAGGAGAGCTGGTTTCACTTTAAGGAGACCTTTTTAAGAGCATAGGAGTGAGCTACCCCAATGCAAGAGGAATGGGAAGTGCAACAGGAGACCAGCCTGGCCAGACAGTAATCTCCTCAATGAGCTGATATTCAGAAAGGAATCCTATAAAAAGTAGTTATGTTACTAGGGAAGAGATTGGATTGGAAGGAGTCCAGAGCAGAACACCAAAAATAAATAGGGGGTTGGGAAACATGACTTCAGAAGGAAGGCTGAAAGATCCAGGGTTATTTAGTTTGAAAAAGTGAAGACTGAGGGGAGATTTGATAATAGTCTTCAAATACCTGAAGAATGATTATTGAGAGGATGGAGGTGGTCTTTTCTCTGCAGCCATATAGGATAGGACTAAGAACAGTGGCCTCAAGCTGCAGCTGAGGAAATTCAGGCTGGAGATCGGGAGAAACGTTCTGACTAAGTGGGTAGTCAGGCATTGGAGCAGGCTACTTAGAGTTGCTATGGACAAGGAGAAAGATAGGAATTTGGCTGGAATGTTGTAATTGGAGACAGTCCTACTTTGATCTGGAAGCTGAACTAGATGGCCTTGTAAGGTTTTTTTTAGCCCTCCTTTCGTATGATTCTGTGATAGACAGTGTCCAGGAAATGGTGCTGGCTAGATCTGTCTGGAGCATTGACTGATTCCTCTGATAACATACAAGGGCCTCAGCTGCTGCTGATATAAACCCATCTTATGGAAGGAAATGAAGAGTTGTTGTTTTTTTGTTGAGGGGGTGGTTGGTCTCTCCTGATATTTGGACTCCTTTTCTCTTATCCAATTTTTTTTTAGAGTCCATGACTCCTATAAGTTTTCTGAGACTGGGGTCACTCTGGTCTGGGGAAAGCATGGGGAGCAGCAGCTACTCCAGTTCTCCTGTCTTATGAATGCTCCCCAGTAGGTGTGTGTGAAGCAGGCCCAATTCAGTTTGGATTCAGATTCAGCCTGAATCAGGGACAGTGATTCAATTTGTTGATTTGGATCACTGTCCTTGATTCGATTAGCCCGAATCTGAAAATTCTATGATGATTTGGAGAATCAGTATATTCATAGATGCAGCTTTAAAAGTTTTTTCTACATACCTCAAGGTAGAAGGTACAACTCATGATCATTGTGATGCTGGGGCACATGGAGCGTCCCACAGCAGCATGGGGGGCTTCCCAGTGCGCTTGGTAGCAGAGCCAGAAGTGGGCCAGAAGCACTTCTGATCCACTTCCAGGTCTGCTGGGGAGAGTGCTGGGGAGCCCATGCCCCTCCTGGCTCAGCTGTCGGCCACAGGGAGACCCCGGTTACCCCCCCCCCAGACCCAGGAGGCACCAGTCGCTGAGCTGGAGGGTGCAGGGGGCCCCCCCAACATGCTCCCCAGTGGACCTGGAAGTGGACTGGAACTATAGTCCATTTCTGGGTCTGCTGCTGAGCATGCTGGAAAGCCCCCCCATGCTTCTGTGGGACACTTCATGCACCCCAGCATTGCAGCATTCATGAGCTGCTTGCTACCTAGAGATATGTGGGAAAAACTTTTAAAGCTGTCTCTGTCTGAATCACTGAATCTTTCCAAATCAATTCGGAGGGTTCCGATTTGATTCGGAGAGATTAAAGGTCCTCTGATTCAATTTGGATTCTGAGATTCAGTGACCAGATCAGGCTGAATTTTCATTGAATCAAATTAGGGACCGAAGCTTCGTACAGCCCTGCTCCCCAGGCACCGGAAGCTGAGCAGAGACAGCAGTGCTGCCTCTTCTTATACCAGAGTCCCCAGGGTTGGAGGAGCTGGTGCAGAGAAGCTGGCAGTCACCCCATCTCTTTCCTCCTGGGTTACATCAGGGCAGTAGCAGCTACTGTCTTGCACCTTCTCCAGACAAGAATGGCCCCAGTCTTTGGAAGGCATGGGAGCCTTTCCCTTGGGCTCGACTCCTCCTGGTCTCCAAAAGAAGCTAAGCTGCATAATGTGTACAAGCATTTGTTCTCCAGGCAAAAACTCTCCGGGGAACAACTGCTACAGTGTTGGGGTTGGTTTATTTTTCTCCTGGAATCACTATTTTTGGTCCAAGAGAAACAATATGAATGCCTGTACACCTGGGGTTTTGACCAGGAGAACAGTTGCAGCTACAACTGACATGCCAAAATTAAATCTTTTAACTTTAAAATTAAGAAGCACAGGCTGTTTTGACTTAAGGGCAATTTAAAAAAAAGACTCCTATTGATTAATTAAAATCTATATAATTAGGATGTTTTGTCTCCTTTATTGCATCAAAAAGTCAGAAAACTAAAAAGAAAGGGCTCTAGAAGGTTTATGAGACACACCTGTGATACTGAAAGCAGTTTTGGAGGATTATCAAGAATATTCAAACTGCATTTCTGTGGAAAGTTGATTTCCCTGCCCCGCTCCCTTCTTATCCAGTCATATGAAATGAACATTTGATACATCAGAGATACTACAGATCATATAACAGAAATCTGTGTGTTTAAGTTGTTTATTAGGTAAATCTGTTTATATTCAAGGGTCTTCCACTTACTCTGGTAATCTATATGTCATAACATGACTGATGGGGTCGAACAGCTTTAATCCTTCTTTTTTTTCCCCCACCCTCTGTCAGAATGATTTGAACATAATCTTCTTTGTGTCATATTCAGCACTACATGCCAGAGGACACTAGTTATTTTTAAAAGAGTTTTTTAAAAGAGATTCCCTATAGTCTTTAACTTTACAAAAAGTTTGGGAAAAGATTGTCATTAATTATTTATATTGATGTCTTTGAAATATTTATAAACTAATTGCTTTTCAAAATGTATTCATATAGGGTAGTGATTGCATGATTTGTTTTCATGGTTATTTGGCACATTTAGATCTATTAAAGTAAAAAAAAAACAAAACAAAACCCAAAAACTATAATCCAAAGGTCAGGGAAAAGACTGTAGCATAGAGAAAAACAGACATGGTAATAAAAACTGTTCAAATTGTTCTTTGTTCACTCCACATAAAGTTACAAAAATAAAAATAAAATCATCTATGGGTCAGCAGCATTTTGTGTTGCATTCTGCAACACATCTTATTTCACAAGGTATTGGAGAAAATTTAGGTTTGTTGTTGAAGCACTGGACTACAGCTGATAGACCTGGATATTCTGCAGTAGGGTGTAGAAAGGCTTAATGCAATTTAAAAATGGACAGTCATCTTATACATGTATTTTGAAGAAGTCTGATAACTGGAGAACAGTATGATTGGAGATTTGATTAGTCAAAAAAAGGTCCTAGAATCTTTCCCAAATAATTTCCAAGCTAATTAGAATAAAGCTTCTCCAAAGACAGTAGCCCATATCTACTGTCACATGATCTTCACTTACTGGACAGGCAGAAAGAAACATTTCTGCTGCTATCTCTTAAAATGTGTAGGTTTTCCCTCTTACAGGAGCCATTACATTTAATTGAAGTGCAGTGCCTTCTGGAACTTAAACTAGGGTGGTGTACCTCCCACATCTGTGATCTCTTAATTTAAGGCGAAACACAATCTACAGTGTTTAAAACTTAATCTTTCAGTATTACACTACTCAATAACCATTCATCTGGGTAATTATGGATGGAATCCAAATTGAGTCACATTTAGTTTTCTTTAACTGGAATAATAATGATTGTGATATGGAGCCTTTAGACTGAGGTAAGTTAAATGCTTCTTGTTGACCTCTAGTACTTCCAAGGTAAGTGCGAAGCATTTTAGTTAGCTAAGTAATTTGGTCTTTCTTTGTGCTTCAAGGTCACTTATTTCTAGTCATTCTTTGTACTCTGACTCATTAGCAAGGGTACTTCCTCTGTATTTCTCTTTTGAACTCCCCAGGTCTTCTTTAAACCTTTTTGAGCATAGAGGGGACTACCATAAAAGTATCTATATTTTCTCATCGCTTTGGTCTCATGTATTTAAAATACACTAGCATATTCAACTGTGGCAGGAAAATAATCTTCCCCTCTTATGATAAGGAACATGTTATGGTAAGGCCAACATACTACATGCCCCACAAGCAAAAAGATAAAGTGACACAGTAAAAATCAATATTTTGAATCACAGTTTTTTTCAAAAAATATTTTAAATGACAGGCTGTATGATTCATATGAATATTTATTATACTTTTTCATTCTTGTCATATTTCATCAGTGTTTAATCTTTAAAATTCCATTAACAAGTCCAGGTTCAAAACTAATGAATTGTTTTTAATTCTGGTGCACATCTCTGATCAAATGCTAATGGTCATCCTATCAAATATATTGGCTTTATTTAGATAATCCAGCTCATAACAAAAAACCATAATTACATAGTAGATTTGTCAAAATTGTTATTACCTTTACCTTCTCTTAAAAGTTGTGAAAAAAGAAACCTGAGTATTTTGAACATTTCAAATAATACTTTATCTCTAGGGCTAGAACTTGTATATCTTGCTCAAGACAGTAATGAAGTAAGTAAGGGGAGAAGATGCTATTTACCAGGTGTAGTCATGAAAAAAATATATGTAATTTAGCAAAAGCAGCAGCAAGCTATTTTTCATAAAGTGGATTGAAAAAAACCCCTTAACTTCCATTGGTTTAGGAAAAAACCCAACCAAATACTGATATATCTAATGCTATTTGCCAATATATATATTGCATATTTTTATTAGCATACGAGCACATTTTTAGCATTGTGTGGGGTTTCTTATTTTATTTTTGCAAACTACTTTTTTTTTAAGAAGACAAGTGAAGGGAGTTTGTTCTTTACCTTAATCTCTCTAATTTTCCATTTCCCAAGGCAGGATTATACCTTGAGAGCCAAGCACTGGTTTTTTGAATGAGATTCCTGTTGTGAGTTCTGAGACACAGGGATGCAGGAAGTGGGATTATGATTTCTTCACCAGGTTGTTCTGGGGATGTTGATAGCTGCAAGTCTTAAAAAAATGAGAGAAATCATCCAAAGCCCAAATCTTCATCACTTTCTTAGATTCGTTTCTCTCAGCCTTCAGTGATGATTGTATCCAAATCAGTTGTTTGGAATAATCAGTGATGAACATGAAATAAATGAGCCATTTTAGCCTAGATGAAATACATCTCAGTGGATTATGCATCATCAAGCGAATTGTTAAGATAAATTCCTGTTATAGAACCTTTATTGTTTATGAGGCATGAGCCAGAAAGAATGCTGCTTGACTTTCAGATTTCAGATTGAGTTTGAAGGGACAGACTCACTGATGATACGTGAGGTGAAATAGAATCCAGTGCAGTCTTCCTTATCTCTGTTGTCTGCAGTGCTAATAAGAGTAACATATTACAATGAATACACGAGGACAAAAGGTGCTTCTCTTATATTATCCCTTTGTAGACCAGAACCAATATACTTTATTAATCTTGAAAAAGTACAGATAAGTGTATGTTACGCTGTCATTGGATTGTCAGCCTTTATAAGAATGGGCAGATAGCAGCCAAACAATAGAAGAAAAGCAGAAACATGCTTAAAAAATAGTGATGGGCAAGGCTGGATATAAAAAGCTGTTTTACTGTGTCCCATGTGGGAGACTTTTGTTCATCCCTTTGAGGATCTTTAATTGGCTTGGTACAGTTCCCATTGGGCATCTTTAATATAAATTAATTTTCAGAGAAAAACAAGAGAAAAATCCACTAAGATTGAGAGTAGTTGTTAGTAGCCCACTGAGAGTAGCTGATAGTGCAATAATGGAACATCCCCTTGGGTGCCATTTGTATGGTTCTTTGGGTAAAGACGCTATGGCTGTGAGGTGGTTGGAAGCTGTTCCTCTAGATGACTTTAGATAAAACATCATGTTTATAAGCATAGCTGTGCAAAGAAAATCTCACCAGCTGCAGAAAATTCACACCAACTGACTAAACAGAGCCCTATCCTTTAGAGTGTAAATAAACTAATTCAAGATTCCTAGCAAATCTGAAGCCCTCCAGATGGCTCCAACAGACTTTATACTCTGAAAAATAATCCAATCTACATTAGTTTTTAGATGTTTGCCATGTGTCATATTTACACTGATACTCTGTGAATATCTCTGTATGTTAACAGTACAACCATGTGGAATACCTGATGGTAGTAGTACAATGGTTTTGTCAGCAAGAGCTTGCATTCACAGCTCTACTTACACATGGTAAAAAAATAATGTATATCAGGTTATTCAATACTTGACCCAGTGGATCTGTAATCTCAGTTGGACTTCAACAGATTGTTGCAATATGAATAATAATAATCAGGTATATTGGCAGCTCCTGAGCGTTCTATTTTAAACGGATGACAGGATGATTGTATACTAACCAATAGGATCTCTCTGCTCTTCAGTGGTCATCAAAGCTGTCCAGTCACAGAGAGAAAACACACTGCACCTTTCCTATGTGCAGACACTCTCTCCTTGTATACTTGAGGACTCCAAGGACTCCGTGACATAATGATTACTGGCATACAGTTTATGGTAGCATAACTAAGCACAGATCTTATGTCTGTACCTTAATGATGTGATGTACAATAGGTTCATACACCAAATTGGAGGGTCTGCGAGCTTGGGATTAAACGTAAGTACCTATACGTACTAAGGTAGAACTATTTGATATCTGACCTTCATCAGCTTACCTGACTTCTGCAGGATTTAATGTTGCCATTTTTATACCATAGTTATGTAAATCTGACACAGTGAAGGGAAGAAGGAAGCAGTTCTTTGGCAGGGTAAAAAAAATGTGTGAAGTTGTTTAGAAGCCTGAAGTTAGAAGAAATACTTTAAAGTATGATATGTGTATATGCCAGTAGTGACATATGTGGGGCCATCTGTCAGTACACCACTCTTTCTTCAAGTAAACACGAAAGCCAAACCTACAAGAGCTATGTGATCATTTCTACAGTTTGCATACAAGCCTGTTGTGTTCTGCCTCAGCAATATCTCAATGAAATCTCATAGGAAGGAATCCCACATATGTCTCATTTCAATTTACTTCTTTAATCAGACTAAGCATTCTGTGGTGCCCCTGCTAGGTGCAAACAGACATCACCCTTGTACAATCAAAAAAATGTATGATGGCATAAATTGTGGAAAAACAGACCTCCTAGCCCATCATTGTTTCCATACGCCCAAAAATGTTCTGCCCAAAGATAATCGCAGTTTGCGATGCCTTCAATGGAAGATATCTGTTTACTTATTGTATGTCCTGAGAATTCCCCTTCAGGGGGGAAACCCACTCTGGGTGCATGTGTGGGGCACATCCTGAATTCCTTTAATGTTATGTACCCAAAAGACAACCATAGCAAGTACCATAGAACACAGGTAGTGTGCAGAGTTAGCTTTCTAATACATCTGCAAAGCTGAGGGTTTGCAATGCATCTGGGGGTATACAGAGCCATAGCAAACAGTGGTGTGAGACCACTGAGGTGGTCCAGGTGATTTCTGAGACATAGTTCAAAGGATAAGACTTCTCCAGTCAGCTTTGAGGAACTTCAGTTGCTCAGAAAAGCACCTTTTGAAATAAAATCCACAGCAAGCAACTGAGCAGCTTCTTTTAATCTGGCAACCCACTGCAAGGTTGCAAGCTATACAAATGATTTGGGTTCTACTGGGAAAAATAGGAACTACTTCCAAAATATCACCCTTCATCTCTTCTTGGATGACAGTGCTACCTACTTAATAAGGCACAATGCTTTATTTCTTGCAAGAGGCAAGGGTTTGTATACAGGATATCATTTATTGAATCAACTGCATACCTGGGATAGAGTTAGACAAGCTTTTGAATGTAAGACATACTTCATCTAGTGTTTGTCTGGCTTCTTTTTTTTTTACGTCTTGGATTTTCCATTGTTATGGTAGTGTTAGAGTGATATAGCTCGGATGATCCAGGAATTATGCGAGAGGCAAGGATTTCTTAGGATGCTGTCTTTTATTGGACCAACTACATGCTTGGGATAGAGTTAGACAAGCTTTTGAATACAAGACATTCTTCATCAGGTCACACACAGAAGCTTGTCTAACTCTATCCCAAGTATGCAGTTGATCCAATAAAAGATATTGCCCTAAGAAATCCTTGCCTCTTACATAATCCCTGGATCATAATGTCTGCAATGTCTCCCTTACGCTGCTTATTCTCTAATGGATGCATTTACACATGCAATTAATGTGACACAATAAACTCTGGAGCACTTTGAGCTGGAGACAACTGCTCCCAGGTGCAGTGTCTACACGTGCATCCGGAACAGCAGCACTTTGAGTCAGGGCAGAACAGGCCCCTGGCTGACTAGGCTGACATGGCACAATTTACGCCTCCAGTCACTGTCTACACATGTGTTTCAGTACAATGAAGCAGTCTGCCATAAGATAGAACTCTCAATGACAATACTATAATATAGTGGAGTTAATTAGTTTACTGCACCCTAATACTGGCACATGTGTACATGTTGATGCTTTATTACAGAGCTAATTAGTCTACTCAATAAAGTGCATGTGTAGATGCACCCACTGGCATTGTTCTGCAATGAGATTCAGCATCTGCAGTACTGGTAACTAGCCAAGTCCCTTTTTCCCCTTAAAGTCAGCACTCCTGAAATTACTGATAAATAATTACTGATTATTTGTTTATTACTGAAATTACTGATGAAAAGCATAGTTGTCTTTATTTAATTAACAGTATACTTTACAGTATAAGATTCTCCCTTCATTTCTAGTCTGTCATTCTTTCCCTGCCCCTAACCCCACCCACCCAAGTTCTCTCTTAATTGTTTCTTGGTCTTAAAATGTTTAATAAGCCTAAGCATCGTGTGGGGTTTTTTCACCAGGAATGCTTCAGAATAAAATGCAAGCTATATAACTTTTCATCATTTATCCAGATGTTGAGCAGGTTATTTGTTCTGGCAGCTACATCCTTAACTTCAAATAGATTGACTATGGTCTTAGTTTGGTTTCTGGAGACTCTATCATGTAAAATTTGCATTATGAAAGATTCCACTATTTCATCTCATCTTTTAACATTCCTTTGGCTTCTGTATCCAAACACTCATCAATAAGAACCTGTCCTATACCATTACAAGTTTCTAACACAGATTTATGTACAGTATAGTTATCCAGAATACAACAGGCAATGTACCACATACCTAATCACATAACTAGATATATGTATATATATCTACCTTCATGTCATCTTTCTTTTTCCATGTCATCCATTTTTCTTCAGCATACCCTATTGCCCAATTTACCTGATTATATGCAATGAAGTCATCCATCACATGCTTTCTTCTTAGACATGCTGCATATATTTTTTCCAGCCTTTGAGTTCATATATTCAGAACTTATCCTCACTAACGTGCACAGTAGCTAGCCAGCAAATAATTTACTGCTTTTACACTTAGATATATTTACATCTTGATTTATACTTTCACTTGCATAAGCTATCTAGCTTTATTTTTTATTATTAATAGAAATAGGCATCTGTTTTGGCTTAGTCTGTAGAAACGTGACTTATAGCTGTTGCTTAGGAATGCCCTTTCTTTACCCTTAAGTTTCTTCAAATAAGCTTGAATTGCCTAATTACCTAAGCTTGTAATTTTTTTTTCCTTATTAGTCTATAATAGAGCTTTGAGTAACTTTTCTACTTGAATGTTCTGTTCCTCTTTAAGAACTGAGATTCAGTTTGCCCCTCAGAAATGCTAAATTTCCACTATTTTTTTGCTACAGAAAAATAATAGAGTAGATTTTTCTTTTGCAAAAAGTCAGAAAGACCACAGCAGGTCAGAAAGTTTTTAACACTGTGGGGCATGTCCAGATGAGCATGCGCATATGGTATGTGGCACCACAGACCCATCTGCAGAGCCGCAAACCACATGCGCTGCACATGCAAGTGTTCACTGCAGTGCTAATTTGTAGAGCGGTGGGGAATTTTTGACACTGGGAGATCCTAGTGTCAAAATAACCCACGCCTGAAAAAGCAGTGCAGTGCATGTGGCGGCAGCATGTGCCACCCAGAACCAGAACCTGGCCAACCGTTTCCACACACTGGTGGCTGGCCGGAGTCATACTCCACCTGCCAGCCAGGCTCCATGGGCCGGATCACCACTGGTGGAGCCCTAGAAATCCCCCAGAACCTTAGGTAAGGCGGCTGGGGTCAGCCCAGGTGCTGGCCTCAGCCTCACCTACCCCACCCAAGTCAACTTACCACATGCCAGAGCCTGTGTGCATGAGTGTTCCCCAGGGACAGGTAGCAATGGCACAACTATGTGCCACTGCTATTTGTCCCCAAGGAAAAGCACGTGCACGTTTGGCTGGACACACCCATGGAGTCCTATTTGTGCTACAGCTCTAACATTTCATGGCACTCCATGACATCCTTGAAAGGACCTCAAGGCACCCCAAATTGCCATGATACCCTTGTTGAGACTCGCTTGCCTACACTAAGAAAGGATCATGCATCAAGATGCATATTTCTGCCCATACTGCTCAGTGAAAAATCCTGTGACAATTTACTAGGTTAAAGAGCCTGAGCTCTCAGGAACTGCTCAAGTTCCCACTATGTGCCTACCTAAGCCAATACAGTATCAATTTACAGTTTGGATGAGGCATAACCATGATGTATTCTATTTATATCTCTATCTATCATTGCTATCATTACTACTGTTTACCATTAGTATGCCACAAGTAGGTAGGAGTTCCTCCCAGTATGTTCTATAGCAATTCTTTCAGCATATGTAAGTTGAATTTTTTTTCTTAGTATTCTATGGACAGGGCATTTTCCAAAATAACCAATGTTATGAGTGCCATATTTTAGGATTTGGGGCAGTATTTAGCATCATTCTCAAACCCACTTCATCTTTCCTGTGGGTTGCTTGAACCCAGGAGAGGAAGCACAGGAGAAAGTTTGCATATTCTAGTGTCTATCCTTAGTGTCATAGGATCATAAGAAAGGAGGGATGGAAAGGAACTCCTGAGGTCCAGTCCCCTGCTCAAAGCAGGATCATCTTGACTAAACCATCCAAGTCAAGTGTATGTCTAACCTGCTCTTGAAAATGAAGATTATAAGCAGGTCCTGGTGTTGTTCTCAACACTTTTTTTTGATCAAGTAGGCAACAAAGATCATGTCAATTGCCTCACAGGATGGTCTGAAACTAGACTGAGATTCTGGGAGGACTTGCTTAGCAAGAGGTAGAAGAATGTGTGCAAGGATTTTCCCTGCTGTGGAAAGGAGGTCCTGTGGAAAGGGGGTCGAAAGTACCCACATACAAATTTACCTCCTTTCTTGAAGATAGTCAGAATGTTGGCATTCCTTAGGTTCTCAGGGATCTCTTCAGTTAAAATGCATACAATAAATATGTGGCGTCTCAGTACCGGTTCCTCACTTCTAACCTTGTAGATTTCAGCAGGTATGCCATTTGGTCTATGCTCCTGGTTTCCTTAATGGCACACACAACTTTTCCTAGCATAGGAGAGTTGCTGGCAGATCCCTTTTCATGGTGTTGGAGGATGGATTCAATAGTAGTATCTGCACAACTGACTCATGGTTCAGGAGTGCCTCAAAGTGTTCCTTCTATCTATCTTGGATAGATTCATTGTGTTTGAGGAGTGTTGAGCCATCCTGTGATCACAGGAAAGTAGTACTGTGGGAAGCTGAGCTATAGATGGCCTTTTTTTGCTCAGAAGCAGCTACGCATGTCATGTTTGTCGTATAGAGCTGTATCTCTTTGACTTTATCTTGCCACAGCTGATTTTTAGTTTCATGGGTCCTTCTTTTCAGCTTTGGCTTTGAGAAGATGATACATCTCTTCCTTCTGCTGAGATGAGGTGTCATCTTGCCAAAAAGAATGACCCTTTCTTTTCCAATCCAGGAGGGCTTGGATCTTGGCATTACTTTTATCAAACTAGTCATGAAGTCAACAGGTGGCATAGCCAATGGATTCAGCACAGACCATATGAACTGCAGCTTTAAACCCATTCCAGAATTCTTCAATGTTGCGTTCATTTATGGACAGGTCACAGAACGTTCCATGGAGATGCCACTGGACATCCTTACAGACCTTCAGATTGTGAAGAGTGTTGGTGTTGAGAGCCCTTGATATTGCATTTGGGGGTTTTTTTGTGTGTGTGTTTCAGAGCAAGCTGGATGTTCATAATGGATCTGACAAGATGGTGATCTGCCTAGCAGTCATCAACTCCTTACATGGTACACATGATATGGACATCAATTTGATTATAGGCTCTAACATTAGCATAGTCGTGCCAGTGCTTAGAGCAAGGGTATCTCCAGGTGGTCTTGTATCTGTCACGCTGTCTGAAGATGGTGTTCATGATGACAAGACCAAGCCCTGCTTATTTTCTCAGAAGAAGCATGCCCCTGGATTTGGCTTTCCCTGTTCCTTCCTTCCCAATTGTGCTACTCCAGAGTTTCAAGTCATGTCTGACTCTGCTATTGAAGTCACCAAGGAGGAGGATCTTGTCTTTCTTGCAAATATTAGTCTGTATGCAGTCAAGGTTAAAATAAAACTCTTCTTTGACATTGTCAGCATCAAGACTCGGGGCAAAAGCAGCGATGCCGGTGTTATGTCCAGTAATGTTATTTTGGGTCTTGGACTTGTGGGCCACGATTCCCGGATGGTGCTTGGGAAACGGACGCAGTTGCGTGTTGAGTGGGGCACCGGGTGGTGACACCAGCCCAGACACGCTCGGGGATGCCAAGTGCAAGAGGGAGATAAACACCACAGACAATGAGGTGTGAAATAAAGTTTGATATTTACTTACAGGACTGACGAACGGTAGGTCAAAACAACTTGGTGATGACAAACTATATACAGCGACAAGGGAATGTAGACAAGCGATGGGTGACGAGTGTAGACTGCAGTATACAAGTACAATGTCTGGCTAGGACAAGGTACAGGGCGTTCTGGATATGCGAGGCAGTAAGCTTATGATGCTCGGAGCGACCGGAGCAGCTTCTGCTATAGACCTAGGGGTCTGACCAGGCCCCAAGACGGGTGATCGGTCTGTCCTGAGAGTCGGAGCCTGGGGACCCCGCACCAAGGCGTGCGGTCCCCTATATAAAGTTTCTGGCCAATCAGAAAGCTCCACTGATGGTATATTCTGGAACCCATGGACATGCTGGCCAGCCAGCCATGCCCATTAGGTGGTCTTTGATTGGCTAGACCACAGGTGATCATGCTCTACTTAACATTGTGATCACACGCCGCTCACATGGTGGGTCAAATTGCTGATACACTCCGCCACCGCATCACTATTTACAAATGGTTGTGTTACTTAATACTTTGGTGCAATAATCTGGCGGGGTCACTTTGCTTGTGGACAGGACTAGGTGTTAATTCCAAGACTAGGACACAGTTACTCCTTAATCAATAACATTTAGTAAGCCCATAGGAATTACAATTCTAATACTTTAGTTAGTCAAAAGCAATACAACATGCTCACCACCCCAAGATTTAACGAATGTGACATCACTGGATGGCCAGTTCGTGAGGTCTTGTCTCAAAGGAGTTGGTTCCCAACTCCTTTGTCTGAGTTCTGAATCTTGGATCAGTGGCCGTCTCTTTCAGAAATAGGTTTTGAAGGGTAGGGTCTCTCATCACTCCTTATATCCCATATAGCTTGCATTTCTTAATACATAAAATTAGCTTAAGCCTTCCTCCTAATGCATATTAATAATCTTGCTTCTGTTTGCCAAATATGGTTACCCTTAACTGGAATTTTCTATGCTGAGGTAATCTTTTCATTCTTAGGTGGGACTAGGTTTTGCTCTGACTGTCCCTCTTTTGCCCAGACTACATTTATTCAGTTTAGTTAGCCAAGTTCCCAATTTGTTTTAAGTCAGGAACAGTACTTTTCCATCTTCTCCTTTTCACCGGGTGCAAGTCTTGATCACAATTCAAGCTAAGCACACAGCTTAAACTAAGCACAAGGGTCCAAACGCAGGCCTGAAAGCCTCTGGGTCCCAACACCAGTGGCATGCTGGTTATTGCTTGGCTTAAGATGGCCAGTCTTAAATAATTTGTTAATGCCCACAGGGAGCTCCATAAGTTGACTGAGAAGCCGATTCTTGATGGCATGAATGTATCTGTCCTTGGCTGGTTTTCCTTACAGAAGAAGGTGTAGCCTGCACCCTCTTCCCTCACCTAACCCTCATCCAGTCATCTTGCTTCACTCAGAGCTGAATGTTCATGTTGTATCTCACTAGTTCTCTGGAGATGATGGTAGTTCTTTTTTTGGTCATTCAGTGGTGTCCATCAAGGTGTGAATGTTCCATGTTGTGAAAATCATTGTCATCTTATAATATTTTTGACCACACAGAGAGTGATCCCACTGGACATAGTTATCCATCCAGAAGCAAATAAGACAGCCTTGGTTTGGGGTACCTTTTATAGTCCCTTCCCCATGTGGGGTGAGCAGAGGAGATCCTAAATAGGACTGCTCAGTCACAGTAGGTACCAAACCGCACCCCTGTTTCAGCCAAGGATCAAAATGACATTAAATTACTGCTGCCTGCCTGCAGATTCATGGATGAAGACTGCCAGGTTCACTAGTCCTGTCTCTGTCACAGTTGGTCCTTTGCCTAGGGCTTTTAGAGGTTGGGACAGGAGAACATATTGTTTCCTGTGATAGAAGCCTGAATGTAACTTGAATTAATGAGAGGAAGCTGGTGTATGAAAGCAGCAACCACACAATCTTGCCAAGGTGATCTGAGCCCAGTGACAAGGGAGAACCCTAGCTGACTGTTCTTACTGTAGCCTTCTTCCATTTTTACAGCTGTGGGATCTTGACATCTTCTGCCTGTTCTGCCATGGAGGACTTGGGGTTTGGGCTGTGGTTTGTCTGGAACCTCTCCTCAGGCCTGTTCACCATGGGTGAGTGTACCAGGAGGATGAGACTGTGGGTGTCACTGGGACACACGAGCCTCTCTTCCACTACAAAGTCTTGGTCCATGGACCATTCTCATAGTGAAGAAATTCTTCCCAACAACTAATCTAAATTAACTTTTTTGCAGTTAAAGGCTATTGCTACAAGTCCTGTCCCCTATGGACACAGAAGAAAGTCTGTCTTTGTCCTCTTTATAAACTCTGTTTAGGTATTTGAAGATTTTTATCAAATCCTCCCTCAATCTTCTCTCCTCCAGACTAAAAAAAAACTAGTTGATTCAGTCTTTCCTCATAAGCTGTCTTTCTGGGGCTCTGGTTATCTTTGTTTGTTTTCTGTTTCCAATCTCTCCACATCTTTCTTGAAGTGTGGGACCCAAAACTGGACACGGTATTCTTTGGTCTTCTTTTTACTTCTGGCATACTTGTAGAATCCCTTTTGCATTCCTTGCTGGTCACATCTGAAAATGAGCCTTGGCCTTCATGATTTTCTTTCTGCATGCCTGTGCAATACTCTTATACTCTTCCTTAGTAATATGACTACATTTCCACTTTTTGTAGGATTCCGTTTTGAGTTTCAGTTCATTGAAGAAATCACTATTTAGCCATACTGGTCTACTGCTGTATTTACCATTCTTCCATTGCATTGGAATTGTTTTCTCCTGCTCTCTCAAAGGAGCCACTTTCAAGCCAGCTCTTTTGGACTCATTTTCTCTTCAGGCTTGTTTCCCAGGGTATTCCGACCACTAGTTTCATGAGCTTATTAGTCTGCTTTTCTGAAAACAATGTCTTTATTCTGCTACTCTCCTTCCTTCTTTCCTTGATTTGCATGGGATCCTGAACTCTCTGGTTTCACATAATGTCAAACAAGTTACCTTTCTTTCTCAACCAATTCCTCTGTGTTTGTGAGCAGCCGGTGGAGGAGAGCTTCCTTCCTACTTGGCTTAGTTGTCACAAAGGTTTCCAGCAGATGGGATTAATAATACCACAGAAAGTCCAATTTAGCATTTGGAGTCTTGGGCTGGAACATATTAAGTGTGGAAGGAAACACAGAAGACTTTCAGAGGTTTATGCTTAAACAAATTATAGTGGATTTTCTCAAGGAGGTCAAAATCCAAGCCTCTGATAAATTTGAAATCTCTGATCAATTATAAGAACTATAGGCATTTTTCAGAATGTCCAAAACAACATATTTTACCCTTCTCTATATTTAAGCAAGCAATCCATTTTAACTGAAAAAATAATCATGATAATTATGATGATAATATCACACCTGATACAGATGCACTTGGCATCAAAAATATGCTAAACACATGAAGTTTAGAAAAGTTAGGGCAATGGAAAACAGAGTTTAATCATTTAAAATATTAAGCAACCTTTACTCTAGATATAACTGCCAGTTCTATCTACAATTGGAAATAATTCCAACTGGTTTGATTTAAGGTTGTGTTATAGTGAACAGCATAATAGGCTGTTCTGGTTTTGAAATAAATAAGGATGTCATTTGCATGGGGTTTTTTGTGTTTGTTCACATTAAGATTTAACTCAGATGTATCTTAATTGTATGCTGCTGGAATTACCAGGGATTCCAAAGCCATCTCACATAATATCTTCAGACATTGTACAGGCTTGCCACATGCCCCTTTTCAGTTTGAAATTAAAAAAAAAAATTAAGCCATTCACAAAGATAGCACACGTGATTCAAGCCTTTAGGAAAGATCCTACAGTTAATGGGGAAAAAAGCCAAAATATTCTAAGGTGTAAACAAATACTTTTATCAATACTTTCTTTAAAGACATGGATGTTATCCACACTTACTTCTGAGAAAAGTTAAGAAATAACCTGTTGTAGGACCACCAGTTCTAAATTAATCCCTGATTAGAATGGATTGAGTTTGGCAAAACCTAACTAAATCTATAAATAGCTTGGTGAGAAATTTACAGTGAAATTAATTATAACTATGGGTCAGTGATTGGTACAAAATCCTGGGTCTTTAGCTGGCTTGACAGTCAATAGGTAACTGGTTTCCTACAAATTAGAGCTATAATGAAGTAATTTCAAGCTCATAACTAAGGGCCTTGTTACATGTTAATTTTAGGCAGCTTCCTGGAGCTCTTACCCCTTACATTGTCCACACATTAAAACCTGAGACTGCCTTAAAGCATACTTTAGGCCACTCCAGGTGAGGTTTATCATTGATTGTTATTCAGCTCCTTTTCCAATAATGTGTGGCAACTCTCCACAGATAAATGCCCCAGTTGCAGTCCTTCAGCATCCAGGATGCAGTGTTCCCTCCTCCACCCTCCAGTTCTGTGTTCATAAACTTTCAACCCACTAAACTATTGCCCAGGGGGTGGTTCTGGCAACAAGCCAACTACCCGTCCTGTCCTTGGGGATGTAACTTTCCTACCCCTAGGGGTGCAACCCCATGCAAACAGCCTGCAGAAAACATGTAAGCTAGCCAGGTTGCAGAGAACAGATGGATCTAGGAGTGGGATCAAGGGGAGTGGAGGGGAACAAAGTATGGGGTCAAATTGGGTCATAGATTTCATAGATTTCATAGACATTAGGGCTGGAAGGGACCTCGGAAGATCATCGAGTCCAGCCCCCTGCCCAAAGGGCAGGAAGTCAGCTGGGGTCATAGGATCCCAGCAAGATAAACATCCAGTTTGCTCTTGAAGGTGTTCAGTGTAGGCGCTTGAACCACCTCCGGTGGCAGGCTGTTCCAGACCTTAGGGGCTCGGACAGTAAAGAAATTCTTCCTTATGTCCAGCCTGAAA
>NW_005842927.1:241058-241437 GCF_000455745.1 Alligator sinensis
ATACTGGTGGTCACCCCTGATGAACTTATAGGTGGCCATCAGATCACCCCGGAGCCTGCGCTTTTCCAGGCTAAAGAGCCCCATGGCTCTCAGCCTGTCATCGTAGGGTCTGCTTCCCTGACCTCTGATCATGCGCTTGGCTCTTCTCTGGACTCTCTCAAGCTTCTCCACATCCTTTTTGAATTGTGGAGCCCAAAACTGGACACAGTACTCCAGCTGCGGCCTCACTAAGGCCGAGTACAGGGGGAGAATGACGTCCCGAGATTTGCTTGAGAAGCATCTATGGATGCAAGCCAGCGTTTTGTCGCTTTACTAGCCGCCGCATCGCATTGCAGGCTCATGTTCATCTTGTGGTCAATGATGACCCCCAAGTCTCTTT
>NW_005842927.1:242454-311888 GCF_000455745.1 Alligator sinensis
AAAAAGGACTTTTTATTGTCCTTGATGCTCAAAGCTAGCTGGAGTTCAGTTGCAGCCTTGGCTTTCCTGGTCTGCTCCCTACAGGACCGGACCAGTGCAGAATAATCCTCCTTGGAGGCGACTCCCATCCTTTGTAGGCCTTTCTTTTTAGCCTCAGGAAGTCTGTTAGGTCCCTGGAGAGCCAGGGGGGCTGCTGTGCCCTCTTGCTGCCTTTCCTCCGAGATAGAATAGACTTAGCTTGTGCATTGAGGATCGCTCCCTTGAGGAGCAACCACTCTTCTTGAACTCCCCTCTCCCTGGGGTCATGGTCCCTTAGGGCCTCACTGACAAGCCTCCTGAGCTTGTCAAAGTTGGCTTTCCTGAAGTCAAGGACTTCTGTGTTGCTGACTGACTTGCCAGCTTTTCGGCGGATGGTGATCAGGTCATGGTCACTGTCCCCCAGCTTCCCATCCATCACTAGGTCGCCGACTAGGTCATCCCCAGTAGCCAGTACCAGGTCAAGCAGCGCTTTGCCTCTCATTGACCCATAGACTTCTTGAGTCAGGTGGAGGTCCTTCTGAGCTGGGGCTTCTTTCCCAGGACAAGGCCAGTAGCTCCTCGCCACACCTTTCCTCACCGCTCCCACCTCCCAGCTACCCTGGGAAGTATGACTATCACCTCCAATTTATTAAAACATGACACCTTCTTTAACTTACTTCCTCTTTATTTCTTTTTCTTTTTACTACTTTTTATTTTATACTCTAGTAGTTAATTTCCTTCCCTTTCCTCCCATTCTCCACCCCTATTTTCTTTCCACCTCCCATTTCATTACCCATTCCCCATCCCATTAATTCTATGTCATGCCTTGCAGCTTCATGTTCCCACCCCTCCCACCCCAACTCCTCTCACAAGGATAGAAGCCTGTCCTGGCTCACCAGAGCTGAAGTGGTAAGTAACATCTGTAGCCCTAGCCATGCCCCCACTACTTGCCAGCCTTCTAGTGGCAAGTCATCACTGCGCAGGTGGGGGAAAGTCAAAGACAGTTTTTAGCCTGTAGGTTCTATTACTTCAAACTTGAGCTAGCACTGTCACTGATCACCATTGTAGCAGTTTAAGTTCAATGTGTAACAAGCACGTAAGTAACAAGCAACAAAATAATTTTTTTACTTAATGATGTGTTGAAAATCTATCAGAAAATATAATCCCAGGTTTGTATTAATTATCATTTAATTTCTTATTTTAGCTCACCAGATGAGGTCTGCTACTCCAAGTTGTCCCACTATTTTTGTCTAGTCTTGGCAATTTATTATTATTATTATTATTATTATTATTATTATTATTATTATATTTCAGAAATTGAAATATTAAGTTACTTTATTATTATTATTATAATAAAGAAACTTAATATTTCAATTTCTGATTATTATGTATTTTTCATACTTTGTAAATGTATGGATATTTTCTTTTTATTTATTATTTTTATTAATTCAGTATCTCAATTCATGATTTTTAGACTTTTCAATTTGACTTATATCAGCTCTTGAGTCTATGGCTGTGTACACATATTCAAGTCATCTTGGAGAATTCTCCCAGGTTTGTTCCCTTGACTAACTTACCCAGAAGAGAAACTTACCTAGAGCCATATGTACAAAAATTTGAATGCTGATGCCCTGAAGTTTGCAGTGCTGACACTGTGCAGCTGTCGGGGGAGGAAGGAGAGAAAGGGATGATTGTGCACACATTTTGGCATGCTCTGCAGGTTCCCTTAGCCTGCCTGGTGGCAGATGGCAGCAGTGTATAAGGTAGCCCTAGTTCGGTGACCCAAACTGCCTATGATCAGCCTGTGTTTTCTTGAAGCAAAACGTAAGGTCTTTGAAGGGGGCATGTTCTGCTCCCTGCTAGTGCTGGGGGCAGATGATGTTAGAGGACTATATTCTCTTCTGAGAGAAGCTATGGCATGTACAGACCTTTGCTCTCCCAAGAGGAACTCTCTTGTAAGTGATTTAACTGTGGTTGTTCCCAGGTTATTTTTCCCCTGAAACTGCCATTTTTACTCTAAGAAAAAAAAACAACTAAACATTGGACTCTCCCAGGAGAAAATGAATGTTTATACAAGTTCTATGTAGAAATCATTTATTCCTCTTTGATTTAGCTTCCAGCATTCTTATTTAATTGATATAAAACAGTTGTTGACCTGTTATTTTACCTTCATGTATTTTATTTTGGTAGTTTGGTTTGGTGGTATAGTTACATCTTCAGAGCTAACAAGTGCATATATGTAGAATGCGTGGCACCATAATAGTCTCAGCAGTTTTCAGGTTCCAACAAACCTTTTAGTAGAGATTTTGCTTTTTATGTGTATACTGCAACAAAGCCTGGAGCTTCCTAAGAATATCATAGCGGGTCTACTTACAACTAGAGAAGGACATGACCTAAATCCTGTTGAAGCCCTTTCATTGACTTTGAATGGGCTTTGGATTGTGACCTAACATAATAACTTTTGTTGCTTGTAATCATGCTTACAATTTTCAAGATCCAAATAGTATAGTACATTTGTTCCCAAGTCAGTGCATAGAGACACATCATATCATTTTAAAATTCACAACTTCATTCTATCTCTTTTTTCCCACATAAGGATTGTGAGCATTTCAAAATCCATTCAACACAGATCATTCTATGTTGATTTTATTCAGGGAAGTATGTTTCCATGGTGATAACTCTGAAGTTCATTTCTGCTGCAATTTCAGTCAAAGTCATTTGTCTGTGCATCAACAACAGTACAAATCAACTTTTCTGCATGTGGTGACAATTTCAAGGTGGCTAGTTCACAACTTATCTCTGAAGCTCATTTCTGTGCTTCCATTTGTTTCTCCTCCCCTTGGTAATTCTACCAAGAATGTGAGGGCAAATTTAGTATGTAATGACCACATCTATACAAAATAGATTTCATTTGGTAACAGTTCTTCATTTTGAAAAAATATCATCTGGTACAAATCATTTACCATGTACCGGTGCTTTCATAAACTGTATTTGTGAAAGAGTTATTGGTTTCTGTGTACTTTGCTCTTGTGTACACACAGCTATTGTATGTTCATTCTCATAGAATGGCACAATAACATATTGTATTTATTTTTCATGCATGCATTTGACCGTAATTACAATGGTGGCTATAGTAAAAGGTAAATTGTTTCTTTGCTTTTCTTATAGTTACTACAAAACAACATTATGCAAAAGGGCATTTAACAAAAATTGAAGGACAGTCTGACAATGAGACAAATTATAGAAATATGTAATGTAGCATTGAGAAGAAAGAAGAAAAGGCAGGATGGCATCTTAGAGAAGAACTGGTTCAGAGGTATGAGTTTTCATCGTCAACAATGTGCTTTGTCAGATACTTTGAAAATATACCTGACAAAGTAGGTTGTTGCCTTCCAAAGCTCATCTCTCCCTGAACTAATCTCAAAATACCATCCAGGTCTAAATTCTGCTTAACTTCCGGCTATTCTTGTACTCAAAAGAAATAGGAAAACAAAGATTTAGAAAGCAAATACGACTATGGAAAAGCTTCATGTTGGCCATGTGACAAACAAATGGATGAAAGATGCTCATTTGACTGGATGAAGAATGATTGTTACATTGAACCTGATACATACATAATTAAATTACTTGTAATAGTCATACAAGGTTGATACAGTGACTGACACTCATCCAAATGTAAATCCAAAGCCTTGATCCTGGATAAAATATGTATATTACGAAGAGAATCATTTTATTAAATTAAATCCTTAACACTAGTTGATATTTTGTGGTTTAGTTCTGTTTCTATTTTTACATCTCAGTTGATATCAGTTTGGTTTGTTGTTTTTTTTAGTTTCTTCAGCAAAATAGTAGTAGTAGTAATTTATTTCCAACTTTCACTAAAACACTGTAGTAAAATGAACAGTAAAAATACGAATAAAATAACATTATGTATATTGTTTATATTTGCTAAAAACATACTGTAGATTATCTATTCTAGTAGTTTAAACATTAAAACAGAACATAGTATGTGATAATATAAAAGAAAAAAAATGAAGCAGCAAACACTAATGCAAGGCAAGAGCATTTTATTTGATTTTCACCCTTATTCTTTGTGCAACTAATGCAAATATACCCAAGGTATGTAGGACAGGCTCTGAATTGTTAGAAAGAAGCTTGATTATTTATTGTTTATTACCCTAATATTTAAAATTTCCCATTAATAGAGAGATACATTTTCTTCAAAGAACAAACAAGATCACAAATAGTGATTTAAGTTATGCCTGAATAAGGAGTCTTACCCTATGTGCCCATGATAACTGCATATCCCTTTAGAATGAATCTCAGTCTAGTAATGGCCTGTCATTCTTTCTAGGTTTGCACCACAGACAGATAAGTTCCTAGGCCAAAGGAGTGCTTTATTAATCTTAAAGGGGGGAACTTTCAGAAAGTCTCACTGCTAGCATATCTCACTGCATGCTGGCATCTTTATCTGTTAGTCTTGTTTTAAATATGGTGGAAATACTGGGGCAGTAACTCTTAGTAGATTTCCCAGGTCATGTGGCTGAGGGAGAATATACATTCTATTTAACCATTCAAACACGTATTGATTTGGAAATGGAGGAGCTTCTAGAAAGCACTTATTAGGGTATTTGGTAGGCATAAGATATCTAATTTTCATCCAGTAGTTTAGGTAAGGTGCTCACATTTATCAGTCTAGTTTCAGAGCACATAACTGTCCCTGCCCTCCAATGCTGCCCCTCCCCCTTCACCCCGACTGCTTCCTTCCCCCTCCCCAATCATAAAATTAGAGATAAAAGTCACCGTAAAAAGTCATTATAAATATTTTTTTTGAGTAAACTGTAGGATCTGCACCCCAAAATGGACTCTACCTTAGTGCTGTTAGAAGTGCTCTTCTGCCAGTCTTACTGGAAAAAGATAAAACTCCACCCACGGCATGTTTTGCTCAGGGTTCAGATTTTCAACATTCTGATTCCAGCTCAAATGTTTACTAAAATCTTCTGCAATGAGGAATGACATCATAGTTTCACTAGCTTTGTGCAACCAGCAGTAAAATTAAACATATGGAAAACAATGAATCTGTTTTTTCCTAAAAACATATGCACCTCCAATGGATGTACAAGGTTTATGTTAGGTCATTCTTCTCCTTTAGAAAGTTATTTTCCATATAATGACTTGCTGCTGAAAAAGCAGTCTTTACAGGGTATTTTTGTTATGGAATGCTCCACTACTTGTGAGAAATGCTGCAATTGTGGATCCTGGACAGCAAAAACAAAAGAGATGCTCCCTCATTCATCATGACATGTTTAAGAGCTCGAAAGATAAGCACAAAAACCTAGTTCAAGTTACTCACTGCTCACATGCTTCAAATTTGATATGTACTTAGTACCTTGCTAGATCAGGGCTTGAGACCCAGAAATATAGTCAGATCAAAGAGCAAAAATGTTCTTAAATGATTTTAAAACTTCTGCCAATATCCTCTTACATACTTGTATTTCTCTTCTCATAGAAGAACAATATCAAGAAGGCTCGTTTATGTGAAGTGAAACTTAATCCACTTCAAAGGAATTTCTATTGAATGTGAATGCATGACTGTAATATCTCTTTTTATTAGTCTTAAAGCTTCTTTTCCCCCCAAAATAAATTTGTGTGGTTTTCAGTAGAATTAAGGTGATTTGTATTAGCTGACAAACTGTCTCAGTTTACCTAAATTATCATGCGGTTAGCTACTGCTGTCATGGATCCATGGTTTTCATTTTAGAGATAGCAATTATTCTTTAATTATTTCAGTAGACCACTAAAATTCCTTTAAAATGGATAATTAATTATAGCCTTATTGTGTTTATCAGTTTAAGAAATCAATTAGTGCTATTAGAATATTGCTTATTTAGCTCAAATCATATGTCAAATTAATTTGTTTTTCAACAAATAAAATCTATATACCATTCACGACCATATTCCCAAGTAGTATAAATCAATGTAGGGTCATCTTTCAGTGGAGGATCTGGACTCTGTGTATTAGCTTTGAAGTAATCCAAATCAAATATAGGAGGTAGGGACTTCGTAGATAACCTAACTCAAGATTTTCATAAAGGCGTTATGAAGTTGCATCTCTGAATATTACTGGGTGTCTTCTGTCTAAGGCTGCTTACAGACATGAAAAGAAAAAAACTCAAAAAACAGTGCTTTACATTAAGCTTGACACAGCCTTGTGTTGAATGCAGTGCATGCCCAGAAGAGGTATTGTGTTAGTTTGACCTGGCTTACCCATTGTCTGTGTAGATCGTGTACTTCAATGGGCTTTTTGGCACTTTTATCTAATAGCTGATTGAATCAACTTTAGATAAAAGTGCCAAAAAGCCCTGCTGAAGGGCAATCTATACAGACGCTGGGGTGCCAGTCAAACTAACACACTTCCTCTCTTGGGCATGCACTGTGGTCAACATGGGGGCATGCTGAGCGTAAGTGCTGTTGTTTTTTTGTTTTTTTTTTGGGGGGGGGGAGGGGGGAGTCAACTACTGTCACTAGCCGATATATCTAATTCAGAATTTAACTTTTGTCTCTAGCCGATATATCTAATTCAGAATTTAGGACCCAAACTTTTAGTACTTAGTTTAGGTACTTTTAGTACCTACTTCAGAGTAGAGTTCCATTGCCTAGGGCCAGGCTTACTAAGAAACCACAATAAATGTAATCATCTCCTTATATAACACATTATCTATAAGCATATTCAGTACAGAATGGTACAGAAAGCCAAACTATTTTAGTTTTGTGTTTTAGAAAGCTGTCATGTTTTAATAAATCCCTGCCCTTAGTTTTTAGAGAAGAACAAAAATATTCCAAAATTATGACCCTGTCCTACAAATCAAAAAGTCTCCAGCAATTTGTTTAGTATACTCAACTTCCATTGAAGATTACAGGAAAACTTTGTGGCCTTAGTGGCCTGCTAGAGCTGATTGGAAATTTGCCATCAAAGTAACTTGTCTACAAAAATGCATTTAATATAAAAGCTTAATTTTTCCACTAAAAAAAAGTCTAAGTTGTTGAAATGTTTATATTTTTGTGTGGGGAAGGGGAATTGAAATATTTTCTGTTTGGGTACTTTATATCAAAGAACTGGATTACTGAACTAAATAGTAACAGTTTGTTTGGGGTCAGTTTAACACAAATCTGTCTGACTCAGCTACTGTTGTTCTCATGGGTGCTTCATGTATTTTAAATGCTTCAGGTTGCCATTCTCATCTGAGGGCTACAGCTGCTGGACACACTATGTTTTTCATGTGGCACATCAGTTCCCAACCTGGCTTTACTATTACATTTCATTGTGAGAACGCCACGTAGTGTGCATCAAGAAATGCACTCCAGTCAGTGAGCCTGGATCTTATAGGAGAACAGGGGAGAGAGAGAATACCAGTTTTTAATTGATCTAATTCAGTTGTAAACAACCAAAATAAGAAGTTTTGATCTGGTTTAGTTAGTTGATATAAATATTTTGATCTAGGAATGTTGGCATTCCTTGGGTCAAAATTGTCATAATGAATAGATAATTCAGAAATGGGATAGGAATACTAATGTTCAGACAATTTTCTGCTTGTTGTTGTAGGTATCATTATCTGGATAGCAATTCAACAAATAACGTAAGATATACACAAAAAAAAATACAAAAAACGCTAACACAAGTATCCATAAAATGCAAACAAAAATTCTGTGATTTAAAAAGAAAAATGCACCTCCCCACTGAATTCTCCACCTTACTGAAATGGCAAAAACTGTATTTGCAGCTAAAAATAAGATGTATTATTTCTTATAGTTTTAATTGGATGGAATATTAAATATAGCAAATAATAATAATCAGGTATGTAAAACATTTATCAATATTTGTATGTATATAAAACTAGACAAGACTAATTTTATTACAGGAGTCATTCTTTGCTGTTTCAGTAGTTAAGGTTACTTAATATCTTCTTTGAACTTTAGAACTTCAGTAAAATGGGCAGGATTAAAATTTATCTTAGCAAACACAGATATTACTCTCTTTATTTTAAATAGATCTCATTCCTATCAACTGAATCAATAAAATAACTTGTAGGGTATAAAGTGAACCAGATGTGTAAATTGTTTTAGGATTAAAATTTTGAGTTTAGCTTTTCTGAGCAATGAAGGGGGATTAACCACACTATAAATCTTCAAAATTATTGGGCTATTGTGTGGCTAAATTCCAGTCCCTGCTTTTAAAATTTGAACCTGATTTTCTTACCTTTTAAGGGCCAGGTTGGGAAGAAGCCTTAACTGTGTCACACCTGTGCTGGGCTAGGGAACAAGAGGAATTATGGCTTTGATATGCCATGAGATTTATCTTATGCTAGGTATAGAGCTGGCATAGAAATCATCAAAAATACCTTCCACTGCCACTACAATTACTTTCACAATCAAAACAGGGGAAAACCGAGTTTCTTCTTAGAGTCACAGGCTGTTTCCTGGGGAACATTGTAAAAGTATTGCCTTACAAACGAGACTGGTAGCAAACGCACATTTCAGCCTAAAGTAATATTAAATTGGGAGTTAATCATTTTCAGTGTTTCTAGTCCCTCCTGAGGCTACTGTGATATATGGTGTTGGTGGAATATATCTGCAGTTACTGTATTTATCTGAATTCAAGACAATTTCAAATTTAAGGCTACCATAATTAGATTATATGCATAGAAAATCTATAAATTTATTTTAATTTTCCATATATACAATATAATTATTGGAGGATCAGCTTAAATCATCCTTCCACTGGTGTACTGGGAAAGCAATGGTGGGGGTGGGGAGAAGAGGCCAAATCTTTGCTCCTTGCCCCTGTGCTCTTTCCCTCTCTTCCTTGCCACGCTGTGCTTAACCCGCTGCCATTTTGCCCCCCTGCTGTCTGCCCCCTCTCCCCCATGCTGCTTGTTCCACTGTGCCTGAACCCTACTGCCTGTCCCCCCATGTCTGACCATGTGCCCCCATGCTTTCCCTTCAACACAATGCCTGACCTTTGCCGCCTGTCCCCCCATATCTGACCCCCAATCCCTTCTCCCCCAGCTGCTAGTACCCATGCCCCTTGCCCCTCCTGTTCCTGACCTCTGCCACCTGTGCCCTTTGTGCCTGCCCCTCTTCCCCCACTCATACCTCTCTCTTCTACCTTCTGCTGTTCTGCTATGCTCTGGCTCCAGGGCCATCAGCAATGGTGGCCCGATCCAGCTTTGGTCCTGCTCTGCTGGGCAGAAGAAATAGCAGCAGCTCTGGGCTTGGCTGGATGAGGACTAGAGGAACTGAGCTGGAGCAGAAGGCAAGTGGAGGGTGGTGAGCAGCCTTGTACAAGTAACATGGACTCCCCCATGCTTCTTCCACCCCACCACTGGATGCTCTCCTCCATGCTTCTCTGGCTGCATATCCCTTATTCTGCCATATGAGCTACCCTGGTCTGAGGTAGGTGGTGGCTTAGCTTGAATGGATGTTGAAGCTATATTTTTCCCCCATATAATTGCTGGTGGAGGGTGGGGGGCGGTACTTGTTTTGGATTTGAGTAAATACAGTATTTTTGCTTACCACTTAATGAAATACCGGTGGTGATAACTGACAGACTAATGTCTGAAAAGCAATGGTTCTCTGCTGAAAAATGTGTGCCTTGTGCATCTTGTAAGATGTATACTGAGGAAAGTTACTTACAAACCCGCAAATGTTACTTCTGTTTTGCTTTTAAAAATACTTTGCTAAAATGTTTATTTATAGATTTACGAAGGTAAAAGCACAGACCTAATCCCGAGTCCAACTCAAGGGTCAGAGTGTTATTGATATCAAGTTCTGTGCAGGGCATTTAAACCCTCCTGAAAAGTTGGGCTTCAAAATACTTTGAAACTGAGGGACCTGGAAGTTAAAATTCATCTTCAGTAGACTGTGTTCACTGCATTTATACAGTAGAATATTAACCGTCTTACTTGATCATATGCTATTATAATAACATTCTGTTTTTCAATTTTGAAACATTTCCCTAGCAATAATGCATCTTTATTAATACTTTCTCTTTAGAGTATACGTCAGTTTGTTTTGACAGGCTTCTCCCTAAAAATCCCACCCAAACAAAGAAAAGGAAATGAAAAAACCTAAAAATACCAAGACTTGCAACCTGACCCAAAGCAGAGTTGTTTTTCTTGAAAAATGGGTGAAGTGCAAGAGACTACATGAACCATTTTATTGCTTTCATTATTGATTTTGCATGGAAAGTACTTATCGTCTCTGGTGCAGGCAGTAGTATAAAACCCTGAGAGAGGGAGAGAGACAGAGATTCAGTACAGTCTACAAGCTTTATTTTTATCACTTAGTCTTATTTTGGTAGAAATTTAGCTAATTTGTATATTTTACCATGTCAGGAATGCATTTCTTTTCAGATATTTGAAAAGTATTTCTTTTTGTTTTTAACACTTAGAAGATGTATGCAGAATTTACACAACCTACTGATTTGTAAGGTAACATTATATTTATAATTTTATGAAATGTACTCGCTTTTAGTATAAAGACCATGTCTACACGAGATGCTGACTGTGCAGTAGCTCGTTACTAGGGCTGTGCGAAGCTTTAGGTGGTGATTCAATTCAGAGGAGATTCGGCCACCAAATCAGGTTGAATCTCCAGATCCGAATCGAATCAGGGGACCAATTAATAGGTCCAAATTGAATCAAAGCTCTCTAAATCTTCAGAAAAGATTCGGAGAGGTTCAGTTATTCGGAGAGTCCCTGGTGGCTGCAGCCGGGAGCTGCAGCCAGACTTGGAGCTGGTAAGTAGGAGTGGGGGCGGGGGAGCTGGAGGAGGGGAGAGGGGACCATGGAGGTACCCCTGCCAGCCCCCAGGCTCGTGGTGGGGGGGGGCATCCCCACTGCCCCACGCTGTATGGGGAAGCTCTTCCATGAGCCCCCTGGCCCCCCCAGCCCTCCCCCCATGGCTGCCCTGCCCACCCTAGCACCAGCCCTCTAAGGAAAAAAAAACAAAAACAACAAAAACCCTGGGACTCTCCACTCCTGCAGCAGCCTTGGGTCTTCAGGGGGCTCACACAGAGCCCCACATGGGGCAGAAGGAGTCAGAGGAGATCACTCCGTCTGCCAGCCAGGAACAGTGAGTCTGGGGTTTTTCTCATTTTGTTTTTTTTCTTAAAGGGCCGGAGCTGAGGTGGGTGGGCCAGCCATGGAGGGGCCTGGGGGAGTAACGTCGGGGTCGGGGGGCTCATGCAGAGCCCCTCACACAGTGTTGGGAAGTGGGAGGCAGTGGGGATCGCCCCCTGCCCAGCAACATCCCCTAAGTCTGGGCTTTTTTTTTAAAGTGACAGGAGCTGGGGTGGGTGGGGCAGCCATTGCGGCACTATGAGAGTGGGTGGAGGATGGGCCTGGGTGATTCAGAGATCCGGCAGCAGCGAAATCTCTGAATCACATTCAGCTGAATCAATTTGAGACAGTGATTTGAATCACCAAATCAAATCCCTGTCCTCTGAATCGGCCGAATCTAAATCTAAAGTGAATACTAGCCACTTCACACAGGTCTACTTCATTACTACTGCACAATAGCTGTTTACAACTGTGTGGTAGCATTGTGGAGCATGAAGCATAACGTGATGCTACTGCCCAGTAGTAATAAATACCTGTGCAGTAGTAATGAGCTGCTGTACAGTCAGCATCACTAAAACTCACAGCATCACTGAAGGAATTGGCAGGGGTCATTGCAGGACCCCTGGCATGGCTTTACAAAGACTTGTGGTGTTCTGGCCAGGTGCAAGAGGACTGGAAAAAGGCCAATGTTGTCTCTATTTTCAAAAAAGGAAGGGAGGACCCAGGTAACTATAGGCCCATTAGTCTTACCTCGGTCCTGGGGAAGCTCTTTGAGAAAATTATCCAGGAGCACATCTGCGAGGGACTAGCAGGGAAGATTATGCTCAGGGGAAACCAACATGGGTTCATAAGGGGTAGGTCCTGTCAGACCAACCTGGTTGCCTTTTATGATCAGGTCACAAAATCCTTGAATGTAGGTGTCGTGGTAGATGTAGTCCTTCTGGACTTTAGGAAGGCCTTTGACACTGTCTGTCACCCCATTCTCATTAAAAAAAACTAGACAACTGTGGCATTGATGACTACACCGTCAGATGGGTCGCAAATTGGCTAGAGGGCCACACCCAGAGAGTGGTGGATGGGTCATTTTTGACCTGCAGGGATGTGGGCAATGGAGTCCCCCAGGGCTTGGTCCTCAGGCCCGAACTGTTCAACATCTTTATCAGAGACTTGGGCAAGGGGGTAAAAAGTACCTTGTTCAAATTTGTGGATGACACTAAGATGTGGGGAGAGGTGGGCACACTAGAAGGGAGGGACAGGCTACAACTAGATCTGGACAGGTTACAAGGGGGGGGAGATAAGAATAGGATGGGATTCAATACTGACAAGTGCAGGGTACTGCACCTAGGGAGACAGAACCAGCAGCATACCTACAGGATGGGGAACTCCCTTCTCACCAGCACAGAAGCAGAAAGGGATCTTGGAGTCATTACTGATTCCGCACTTCAGGAGGGATGTGGACAGCATTGAGAGGGTCCAGAGGAGGGCCACTCGCATTGTCAGGGAGCAGCAGGGCAGGCCCTATGAGGAGAGGCTACGGGACCTGAACCTGTTCAGCCTCCACAAGAGAAGGCTGAGAGGGGATCTGGTAGCCATCTATAACTTACTAGGGGGGACCAGCGGGGAATGGTAGAGTCCCTGTTCCCCCGAACACTACCCGGAGTAACTAGGAATAACAGCTACAAGTTGACTAATTAATGAAACACACCATACTTAGTGGCAGAATTACTAAGAAAGTTTATAATTTAACTGTCATTTGCTGAGAGGGGCAAATTGGGGCGACTGCCCTGGGCCCTGTGCTTTGGGGGCCCCTGCGGAACCGGGTGGAGCAGCTGCAGCAACTTCGTGCCACTGCCAACTTCATGTCCAGCTGCTTGGCACTCTCCCCCTCGCCACTTAATCAGCCGGCTTCCTTGCATCCAGGGGATGGGCCACGCACAGGCCGATCTGCCCCAGGCCCCGCACCCTACTTGGGTCATCTCTGTATGCCAGTACAGTAAAAGCTGTGCTATCTGGTACTTTTCTAACCCACATGCTCTATTAACCTGCATTCAGATTGACACAGCAAAAGTGAAACGGTAAGTCCCACAGCCCAGGGCAAAGCAGCCTGTGTGAGGCCCCCCTTCCTGTCCCCTGGCACACATTGATATGGGAATAGGAAACTTTTAATTAAACTTCCCTCCTTTCTACTTATAATTTCTGTTCAGGCCCCACTCCCTGTCCCCTGGCACACTGACGCACTGGACACAGCAGGAGGGGCAGTGGCCCGAACAGACACCTCTCAGATAACTGGCAATTTTGATTAACCGTCACTCCACATTCCCCCTGAATGCCAGATAAGAAAGCTTTTGCTGTATATAGTCATTTTCAGTATTGCTCTATCTTCCTAATGTCTAACTTTAAAACTATTATCTCTCAATTAGAAGATCTGCATGCTTAACTTGAATCAAACAGGTTCATTGACTTGAAGCATGTAAGGTAACTTTGCAGGATGAGGTCTGGTTTATAAAAAATAGTATATTTATTATAAAAAGCATATCTAAAACTAGAAAAAATGGTTTGATGTACAATTCTATTGTTTGGGTAATAGAATGTCCTGGTTTGTGTTCAGTATGTATATAGGAGGTATATAGTTTCCCAGATTTTCTGAATTTAAATTTATAATCTGTGAGTTATATTAATGTTGCTCTATATGCAGAATAAGATGTTATATTTTGATTTCCTTCAATTGATTTCACTAGGCTTAGCTGGTGCATTTTGTCAATTCCATTCATTAGCTCATTGCTATTTTATAACTGAAAAGGTCTCAAGTTATCTTTCACTCCAATTGAAATGTTGAATAGAAACTAGAAGGTTTTCCAAATCCATCTGTTTGTGTAATTATACCATGATTTAATTTGCCTCGTAATAGCGATATTAGTAGTCTTCATTCCTTGAGGCACTGATTTAAAGCATAACCTGTCTTCCTCACATAAAGTTAACCATATGTCATAGTAATACGTGCCACATTTTCTTTACACTCTGTAGGTAAATTGTTTTCAAGAAAGGATAGATATTTATGTTTCATAGTTGTTTCCAGGTTTCTTAGGTTGAATATTCCAGGTGAATATTCAACCTAAGATGTGATGTCTTCTAATCCTATATTAGGTATGTCATTTGTATTTAAAGTATATATGATATTTTCCATTTCCATTTTTCACCTATTTCATACAACGTATAACCTTACCACTTTTAAAATATACCATGTTGTAAACATTTTTAGTGGCAAAATAGAAAATAACATATTCTTGCTTTTTCTTTTCAAGTTTGAGTTTCAAGTGATATTCCACATGATGAACTATATTTTAAGTAGCAATCAGATTTTGGCCAGACCACAGTCAATGTATACAAGTAATTGCTCCTATTCTTATGTCACTTTACAGTGGATGGCTACAGTGCTGATACAAAACAGTAAGAGCATCTTCATTACACATGCTGAAGCACTAGGAGTTTGAAAGTGCTAGGCAGACCCCCTATATTAGTCTACAATCAGAAGAGGTTTATGATTTGCCACAGCTGCTTGGCAGCTCCTTGCCCAACCACCAACTCCTGCTCCTTCCCCCACATGCAGGGAGCTGCAGGTCAATTGCTGTGGGGGCTGATGGGTAAGTGGGTATCCTCAGGGCCTGGTAGGGGAGCATGAGCTGGATCTGGGTGTGCAGGGGTACCACAGGTTGCAGAGAACCTAAGAATATGCAGGGAGGGGGAACTATCTTCTCCCTCCACTGACCCTGCCATTTCTTAGGCTCATTGGGCAGCTAGGTGGTGATCTAAATACTGGGGGCAATCAGGGCAGCACAGGGCAATCTGAGTGGCTGAGGGGATGATCCAAGTGGCAGTGGTGTGATCGAGGAGCAGGAGAGTGATCCAGGATGGAGGGGAGGGGCGATCCAAACTCTGCTCCCTTCCTCCTTGCCCCTTCCCCCTGGCTGATACTGTGGTTAGAGAGCCAGTGAGCCAGACAGGCGGTGAGCAGACTCAGCAATTCCTAGCCACATCCTTTGTTCACCAGACATCTAGTGGCAGGTCGAGCTGTACATATTTGAGAGGGCAATGACCTTTAATGTGCAACTGCTCTCACAGCATGTGTTAACTTTAACAAAGCCTAACATTCCTTAGAGTTAGCATGTACCAATTATAGCATGCAACTACATCCTAAGAGTTTACTGGAAAAACATGAAATATTGTGCTGTCATTAGGGTTGGCCAAAATTCAATATTTTTGTTGCCTTCAATCTAGCTGTAAAACATTTGCTGAATATCATTAGCCCTTCTCCACCTCTTTTCAACCCAGTTTGGTTCTTTTAAAATTCAGTGAAGTAACTATTTTTTGATTGAAAACTTAAGAGAATCACTGACTTCCTGTGTATTTAGATAGGTACCTCTTCTCAAAACATATCCCATTTCTACTCTTTGTGCATCTAGTTAGATTTTGGAATTATTTCGGTCTACATTGGGTACTGTATAAAAGCCTAGACAGGCCAAAAGATGAAACATAATTTGATGCAGTACAGTATTTTCCAGAAATTTCATATTATTGAGTGTATTAAATAGAATGGAAAAATAAACAGGCAATAAATGCTTAGCCAAACTCTGGAGAGGTATGATCTTAAGGTTGCCTGTTTGAGCAGATGATACCTAGTGTAAATTAGAGCAGCCTAAAGAATCCTTTAATTTATACCAGCTGTTCATTTCCAAGACATTGTAGCAGCTGTGAATAGTTAGGGCCAAGGGAAGAACAAAGAAATATGCCCTTTTTACTTCAGACCTGTCCCCTGCTCCAGGAACAAGAAGCAAACATGCCCCAGAATCACTTCATTGGCTCTAAGAGTTCCCCTACACAGAGAGAATCCTTTAGTGGGCAGCCAAGGCTGCTTTTCACCGTCAGAACAGTAACAGAAGCTAGAGCCCAAGAGCTAATTGTAGTTTTGCATTTTATTATGCACACCTCGAGTCAACACATTACTCAGGCTGCATTATCTTGTAATAACCCTACATGCATAATGCTGATCAAGGTCTTTTTCAGTGGAATAATTCCCCTGACTGACCAACGCAGTGTCCATAATCATGTTTCCAGAGTGTCAAGTAACATACTAATAAATGAGCAGCCATTCTGATAAAATGAGTCTAGCTCTCTAACTGTTGCATCTCAGTGGCAAGGATGCTGATTCCCTTTACTATGATTGTGAAGGGTAAGACAAATTATCCAATTACTAAACACACAGCTCTAGGCAATATAAAGTAACATGCTGATTAATCTACCTATGTGGGAGATGTACTTTTTCACTTGGAGAGGTCCTCTAAAATAAACAGCTTTGGACTAAGAATAGAGGTGAGCCAGACCAGCATGAAAAAGTATGTGAAGCTTACTTATATTGAGTGTCTGATTAGGATAGGGATTTTTCATTGTGTAAAGAGATAGTTCCAGCTCCACCTCTTATGTAAACTTTGTTCACATTTTCACCATTTACACTCATCCTTTTTAAATCTCCTTCATCTTAGTTTGCAGTTCCTTATAAAACACGTTTTAGATGAGCACAAGTTTATCTGTACACTTTTAACTGATGCCCTTCAGTAGGAATAAACATCCAGAACCCTGTTTCTTCCTGTTTCTTCCAATACCTATAGTAAGAGGAGCTTTTTGCATTTTTGAAGTAGTCTAAGAAAAAAAATGCACAAATGACTTAAAATAATTTTTATTGAAAATAAAGAAAACATTTTTAAAATGGTTTGCAGAGTATAACTATATGTAAACTTGCTATAACCAAAATTAGGTAAGTCATTCTGAGCTGCATTATATAATATGGAGAATACATAACATTTCTACAAAGCTAAGCCTGTTTTCTGTGCTTTTTAGACAAAGACAAATGGCCTCCCATTTAATATTGCCTGACCTGTTTCTCAAGCTCAAGGTCCAAGTGCAGCCCCTTGCTATCAAGTGGTGTGGAGAAACTCAAAATTCATTATCATGTCTTGCACCTGATACCTACGATATATCTTGTGGTTCTGAGTTGTTATGCTTACTTTTTCATTTTAGTAGAAATGTAGTAGTGTCTTTAAACATTTTTATCCTTCCCTTCCTGAGGTTATTTGTCCTTTGCAGGGAATAATGTCTTTGGGATGCTTCTTTTTAAAGGCTTAACTTCCTGGCCTAGATGATAGTTTGAGGCCTGTAGCAATCTGCTCCACGTATTGTGTCACCTTTTATAATTTATTAGATATGTAATTCTGCTTCTGATTAAATATCACATAATTATACTTCCCAAATTCCTCTAACATTCTTCCTCTGAAATAAAATAAGGTAGTTTGAGATGGTCACCATTTTTCTGTTTAGTGTCTCTTCCCTGAAATATTACATAGTCATTCCTACCGCCCTCCATTCTTTTATAATTATTGGTATATGAAGACAGATTTGAGCTACTCTGTCATAATTCATTTAGAAAGAAGCATCAGTTAGTTGGGGAGAACCAGACAACACAGGGAGCAATTGGGAGTGATTCGATAGGGCTTGCAAAGGTCTCCTTTAAAGGATGCTAGGCATTTAGATAATATAGGCCTGCATATAGGCTGTTATTTGAAAATCCTAAAAGCTTTGTGGTTCCTGCTTAGGTCATATGTTTCTTTGAGAACGCTGTGTGATTGCTACAGTGTGCTGTAGTGTAGTGAACCAAGACTTCTGAAGGGAAGGACTCCAGGAGCAAAAACTAACCCACTGAGCATGAACAATTGATACACAGTGCAGTGTAGCATGGGGCCGAGTAGAAGTGAAAGAAGCATTACGTTTCTCCCTCTTCCTCCAGTTGCTAATGGCACTAGACCTGACCCAGACTGGCTGCACTGAAGAGAGATCAGAAAGGGTAGAAGTTCAGCTAAGTTAATATATTATTGACTCAAAATTTTCATGTGAACTTCCAGGTATATTTTTGCTTCACATATCCATGACTGGTAAAAAAAACAAAACAAACAAAAAAAAATCTTTCTGATTACATCAAGGAAAACTCATAGACTCAAAACTGGATTTTTAAACAATTATACAAGAATTCCTCTTAATCTTTGATAGCCTTCATGCAGGAAAAATAGATCAGGAGATTAGTTAAACATTAAAATTGTATAGTATAACCAGTTTAACACACATTTAAAAAAAAGCAAAATAACTGTAGGAATGAATGAAAAAAACATTTTGAATTCATTTTTACTGAATATTTAAAGTGTATTATATTAGTAATATAGCTGTCTCTCTCTCTCTTAATATTATATTGGTTAATTAATAAATTAAATCAATTTTAAAAACATATTAAACAAAGTTTAAAATTGGGAGATGGGAGTGGAAAGAACAAGAAAAAGTCTTAAAACTGTTTCATTTGTTTAGACTAACAGGAGTTATACAGCCAGCAGCTGACAGTCTGAGTTAAAAAAAAAAATAGAAGACATTCCAGTGTATTTTCTTGCTAATTTTTCAAATAGCAATGTTTGTATAGCTGAGCATTGTCTGTATACACGCAGCTATCATCCTGTCTTGTATCTCCATTTCATCTGACAGCATCACACAAAGATGGATTAATATCAGCAAATTCTGTGGAACTCCAAAAGTCAGATTTTTAGAGATGGAGGAACCATAATGACCCTCCAGTTTGGTGCAGGAGGAAGGACAAAAGTTATTTCAGGGCATTTCTGTGCACCTTTCGGCTAAAGACAGACATAACACATAAACCGGTTTAAGTGATCGGAAACTGGTTTAAACCTGTAACAGAACAGAAACTCAGTGCAAATAAACCAGTTTCAAAATGGCTGAAATTGGTTTAAGATAAACGTGGTTGAATGTAGTATCAGACTTAACTGATTTGGGTCAACCAGTTTGTGACTCCTGTCCCAGACCCCTTCCTGGTTAAAGTTAAATCACAGTCCCCCAGCATGCTTTGTAGCCTTGGGCTGGGCTGGTGTGGTCTGCTCTAGAGAGCTGCCCCTGCCCTTCTTATTCCTATTTGGAGCAGTGAGGGCTGGCTTACAAGGGGGTAGGGCAAGCCCAGCTGGGGATGCAGCCCAGTCTACAGTGAGGGGGGGGGGGGGGGGAAATGTCCCCACCAAACAAAGCCCATCTGGGGCCAGGGATGGGGGCTAAAACACCTCTTCCACCACTCAAACTTACTGCCAGCTGCAACTGTGGACTACAAATCCCAGAGGCACCTGGAAGCAGGAAGAGGAAGTGATGAGCAACCCTGCAGAGTCCTGCTGCTTTAATTCTGGACTGCAAATCTCAGAGAACTTGGGCTTAGCAGGAAGAGGAAGTAAATGCATAGCCAGAAAGCCATGATCTAGTGCCCCCTGGCGTCTGGCCTAAGCCACTGCAGGCATGTGGCTGCATTTCCTGACTCAAAGGTAAATGTTTCTTCACTTCTGTTTCAATTTAATCTGTGCAGTTTAGCCTAACCTGCACAGACTGAATTGATTCAGCTTCAGGCTTTTTGACTGTCTGTACTTAGCCTTGAAGTGTGCTAGCCATACCTCTTGATACAGGTTGAGTGTTTGAAGTCTCTCTTTGTCTTGGGCTTCAGTTCCTACTGAGACTCCTAGTTATTGTGGTTTTGTATTTTATGGTCTTTGACACTTTTTATTGTTCAGACCAAAACTATTGACTCCTTTTATATATGCTACTGTGCAGCCTTCAGATCCTATGACCGCCACAAGAAGTAACTGTTCAGCAACAAAAGTAACACAGGATGTTCTGATTATAAAATAAATTCTTCAATATCTCATGTCACTGTGTAATCAGCATTGGTAGTCTTTGACACTGTAGCGGTGATCATGCAGTAGTAAGTATAGCTAGTAATAGTTGCAGATAGATATCAAGAGATGGCCTAGAGGAAGAGTTCTGTCTCCTGAATGATCTGATCCATAGCTTTGTAGCAATTTGCAATTAGAATAGATTCAAAATCTGCAATCATATTAAAGAGCAAGAGGCTAAATTATTACTTATGAGAAGCTTTACTATTGTAAAACAACTTAAAGCTGGTCAGAATGCAGTTTGGGCAGCACACACGGATTGAATTACAAAAATTGAACACCCCCCCCCCCCCCCCCCCCCCCCCCAAAATCTTTAAATATGTATTAATCCAGGTAATAAAACACTGGTTGTTTTTAAATAAATCAATTAATAAATGAAATACAAATCCATGCCAGTTAACAATGAATATCACCTTCATTGCTATGAATATAGCTGATTTAATGTAAATTTTATTTTTAGATTAAGCAGCAGTTTTAACTTCTAAATATATAATAGAATATGTCATGGAAACATTAAATGCCTGTTCACACAGATTGTGTTTCTTCATCTGAGGATATTGTCTTTCTCTACTATTATTAGTAAGATTTGAAGTAGTATTGCTATTCCTTTATCTTTTCATCTTAATTCTGCTTCCCTTCACTGACAACTGCTTCCGTTATGAAGGCTCAGCATATCCCATAAATGACCTTTGGGGGCATAAAATAATACACTAGCTAAAGTAATACAAACTATTGAGATCTGCATAAAACATGAAACACAAAAACCATTTAAAGTCTGGCATAATTTTAATTACAAATCCCTTAAACACGTCCCTGAGAACAATGTACCTAGGTTCTTGGAAAATCAAAGGCTCAGTGTAGTTTACACAATGTATAAAAATGTTTTCTGGTATTCTCTGTTAAGTCATTTTAGATGTAAAACATTAAAAAAAGAAAAATGCCAAAGTTTTACATAATCCGTGATAAGCAGAAATATTTTCCTATATTGTATATATGTGTGTGTATGTGCGTGCATGTGTGTAATCATCACACAAACACTCACATATATAATCATGTGTTCTACAGGGTTAGTTAAAAATGTATTTCGGGGTTCTTTCCTAATTTTTGGAAGTGGTAGTCTTATGGTTACTGATATGTGTAAATTCTGTCAATCATATATATATGATGCTAGTGAGGAATGTAAGTTTGCTGGACCTTTATTATTAAATTTTTATTTCTAAAGTTAATATACAATTTCATGGAAGTTAAACTGAACTTTTCCTCCCAGCCCCTCAGCAAGTATTGCACTAGTTGTATGTTAAAAGGTAAAAGATGATGATATGACTGGATAGAACTCAGTTTTTGAGGAAGTCTGTGGTTCAGCTTCTTTGCTCTGCCACACAGATATGGTTGGAAGAATATGTAGATTAGGGCCATATGCAGACATTCCTAGGATCCCATTTACAATCAGGCTGTTTACTAGGTGGTGTGATTGTAGATTGAGGCTAATTGTTCAGATGTTTATTGCTGGGAGTTTGATCCAAGTAAGTCAGGGTAAGCAGGGGGTGGGATCAGGGGCAGACTAATAAGTCTGTATGGGGGTTGGTGGGATTGGGGCTAGTGGGTCTGTGGATGGTTGTCGGGATGGGGGTCTAGTAGTTCCATGCAGGGGATTGGTGGTATCAGGGAGGCTAGGTGGTTCATGGTGGGGTTGGTCATTCTGTGGGAAGGAGTTGCCCGTCTGGGACCATGCTGGTACACACATTCATGTTAGAGCAAGTGCAGGTTAGCCTGATATACATAGTTTACCTCCTAGGTGAACTAAAAGTAGATGTGGCCAACCATTTTTTTTGCCCAGTCTAACCTTCCTGAACATCTGTACAAATCAACTCTTAAATCGACTTAACCCTATATAGGTTGATTGAACTGTAAGGTTGCACATGGGTGAACTAAATGGTAGCCATTTTCACCCTGCCCCTCCCCCCCCCCAAGTCTAAATGCCCTGAACATGTGTACTGTTTGGCATTTAGGTCAACCTAACCCTAGTTAGGTCGATCAAAGTATAACATCCCTGTGTACATAAGCTGTCATATGTATCACTGACCGGTAGTGTGGTAAATGAACAGATGTCTCTGTTATTTATCTCTGTTAACTGACCGGTGATAGTGTGATAGTGCCTCCTAGGCAAAGTTAGCCATGACATAAGCTACTGAGCAGGTGAAGCTGTTAAGTGGTCTATTCCATGTACGGTGATTTGGCTTAATCTTAATAAGTGTTTAGCATAAATCATAGAAAAACTGCAAGAGAGATCAGAAAATCATCCCCCAGTAGTCTATCTCCTGCTCATGGCAAAGATCATTCTTGTCTAAATTATCACAGACAAGTGCGCACTTAAAAACTTCTGATGATTCACAACCTTTCTAGATAATCTATTTCAATGCTTAACCACACATGTTGTTATAAAGGTCTTCTTAATATCTAAACCTAAGTTTTCCTTGTGTCAGTTTAAAGACTTTTTTGTCCTTTTCTCAGTGAACACAGAAAACAATTTACTGCCATCATGTATATAGTACCCATTTACCTATCTGAAGTCCATTCTCAACTCTCCCTTCAGTAGTCTCTTTTCTAATGTAAATAATCTTATTTCTTCTAACCTTTCCTCATATGTCATATGTTTTTAGACCTTTGTGTTCCTTCCCATATCCTTGCAAGTTTAGCCTGTCACCTTTTGGGGACTATCTGGCATTTAAGAATGACACTGACTAAAGGATTACATAAAACTAGTTTTGTGCCATTGGTAGTAGTTGAGATTAAAATAAACAATGTTTAGGGGAGGGTGAATGATTCTGCAACATCTATTTTAATAGAATGTAATTTTAAAGGGTGAAAAAATCCATGAAGTCCTTAATATTTAGGTGGAACTATTTATCCCTGTGATAAATAAAGAATGCTAATGAGCAATAATATACTCTGCTGGATGTTGAGAGTAGTATATGCTGTGATCTACCACTTATATCAATCTGTGAGGCAATCATGTCTTCAAAGTCCTCAGCTGTACAGTAAAATGTAAAATGCACATATATTTTAGATTTTTTTTTCAGTGTGCTGTGACAATCTGTTATATAACAGTTGTTGCCTACGTAAGATGAAAAGGTCAGGTTCTCTATACACGTTATATATGGTACTTTACAGAAGTCAATTTATATATTAACTGTATACTTTTATTGCATGCTATATGGACTTAATCACTGGTTACTCTTATTAGTATATATTTGCTTATAAAGTGGTGTACCAGGGTGGAACTGCTGTATACATCCATGGGGGGAGAAGGGACCAAGCAGTCTTTCACAAGTCCCATTGGGACCCCAAGAAAAAAAGCTGTAAAGGAATCTCTGCAAATTTCCACACTTCTATCCAGTTTCTTCCCAAAAAATGTTTAAAAAATATAAAGAATAAAATCTAAACTTTTCGTTCCATATGAACATATATTCTATTGGGCATTTTTAAAAATACACCTATCAGATTTGGGTTCGAGGTTTAACATTAATGTGCTCAAATGCTTTGTTTTCAGTATCAGAAGTATATGAAAATCAATATTACACGTGAGATTGCTTCAGTGGGATAGCTCAGTATTGCCCGAGTAAAAACTATAGGATCTGGCTTCTCTTCCTTCAGGTTTTTCAGTGAAAAACCACCAAGTAATGAATATATTAGATGATTTACTATTTCTTATAGGTGTCTGAAGGTCAATGAATGAGTTTATAGTATATAAAGTTAAAAATTAGTCTAGGTCAAATCACAAGTCCCACTCTCAAGAACACAAATGATGTATTATTCTACAGAGCAAGGAGCAGAGACATTACACAGGAGAACTTTATATCCCCTGTGGGTTGCACATTAGTAATCTGTGGTGGCATCCCCAACAGGCCAAATGGGCATTGAGAAATATGATAAAGGCAGGGTATGAGAGGGAAGCCAGTTGGTCAATGACCACAAAGATCCACTGATCAAAGCCTCTGAATAAGGGAAGATAATGTAATTCCTTGGCAGGTTGGGTTCCAAGAAAGAAATTTCAGTACTGTACACCATTGCTCCTGATCAATATACAAGGTTTATTGAAATATGTTTTCTTTTACACAGATATGCAGATTTTGACCCTCTGTATTAATGCTAAGTAAGATTATTTATTTTATAACCCTTACAATTAATGAAGTTTAATTTGGCAGATCTGAATGCTGATAGCAAAAATTATGAATAATTTGATAGCAGGAATTAAACTTGCTAGATCTGAATTAATAAGAAAAGTCCTTCTTTAGAATCCCTTTTCATGAAATATAAAGGTGATTCAGTGATCTTGCTTGTCTAAATAAAAATGTTAAAAGTAAACACAAAAATAACTCTATTAAAGAAAGAGCAAATCCAGTATTATTTAAGCTCAGTATTCACATTTAATTAAATTAAAATGACAGTTTTTGAGTGTTGTATATTTATGTTAAAATAAGTCAAGTGAAATAAAACAGTTTAAAATTATACTACCACAAATCATTAGAACCCATCAAATAGCAGTAGTTTTAACGTTGTCAGAAGAGGCAACATAACTTTTCAGGGGGAAAAAAAACCCCAAAAGGCAGGTATGATATAGCAAACGTTTTTCTTTTACTTTTTGAGTTTGTTTCATGAGCACGTAAAATGCTTTGCAATTGGATAGATTGATAATTCAATGCAAAGCTAGCTTTTTCATCTCCCTTTTCAACTGACCTTCACTAACTGCATGGTTTGCACTTGCATAGTTCATATCATAACATCAGCAGAATCCTTTGACTGAAATACAGTCTGAATTCAATTGAGGTCATCTATGATCTTGCATACCATATATATCTACAAATCTATATATAATATATGGTCAAAGTAAAATCAATATCAACTGAAAATACAGCAGTGGAAACCGGTTGAAGATAGATATATAGCAAAATAGTATATATGTAAGGGGTATATTACAGTTCACAAAAGGTCATAAACTTTGCCCCCTGTTCTGTCATAGATCATACATGTATTTTCTATATTTTTAAAAGTCTATTCTGTTTAATAAGGACTGCACTATCCACAGCTGATTTTTGTTCACGTATAGAGTCCACCACGTACTTGCTTTTTTCTTTTTTGGCTTGATCCAAACTACATCATTGGACCTCGGTATAGGTATTTACAGCCAGTCTGTTAAAATGTTGTCCTATGACATTTGTATTGTGCACAGACAAAAGCAGGATCTCATAGCTAGGGCCTGGTTTAAATTACAGGCCCAGCTCACAGCATGGAAGCTCCTTTAATTTTGGAGTTCCTCCCACATGCCTCTCCACCACTGATTGACAGCAGGGCCCCACCAGCACCACTGCTTGCTTCTGATGGCTGGGAAGTGAAAACTGAGGTTTTAAATATGCCATGGTTTTTGCCTCCCATCCAGTCAGCAGCAAGAGGCAGGAGGCAAAAAACGTGGTATATTTAAAACTGCTGTTTTTGCCTCCCAGCCATCAGGAGCAAGTGGCAAGCAGCAGGGATGATGGGGCCCCTCCACCAATCAGCAATGGGAGGGTGGGGGTGCTCAAGAGGAAACTCCAAGATTGATGGGACTGTTGCACCATGCTATTTAAACAAGGCCCTACTCATATAGAGTGTATTTTGCAGATGTGGTCAATCACTTTTAGACCTCTTAAATTAAAACATCTAGACTTACACAAAGATCATAAGGAAAGGAAGGAAGGATAGCAGTAAAATGAAGATATTGGTCTTCTGAAATACAGACTCAACGTCAGGGAATTGGTGGGCAGGATCCCATAGGAAGTAAGTATGAGGAGAAATGGAATCCAGGAGAACTAGGTATACCAATGGAAAGAAAGAATAAGAAGTGCAGCAAGAGGTCACCCTTGCTGAACAGCAAAGTTGCCAATAAACTGAAACTCAGGAAGAAATCTTACGAAAAACTGAATCGTGGCTGTGTTACTAAAGAACAGTGCTACAGTATTGTATAAGCATGCAGGAAGAAAATTGGGCCACATAATGAATTTAGATGAAGCTTACGAGGGAAGTTAAAGGCAATAAGAAAACATTCTACAAGTTTGTTAGAAGTAAGGGGAAGACCAAGACAATGCTAGGTTGCTTTCTGAATGCAGAGGGCTATATGGTAATGTGTGATGCAGAGAAGACTGAAGTATTTCACACCTTTACTTTAATATTTAGACATAAGGTCAGCTGCCAAATGCTGAGCACAGTTGGAAGCAGGGACAGGGAAAGAAATAATCAACTGAAAACAGGAAAAGAACAAGTTAGGAATTATATAGAGAAGTTGTTTGTTTGTTTTTTTCCCAAATCATCAGAAGTCCCATAGTGCCCATATTTAAGAAAGCGAAGAAAGAGGATCCAAGGAAGTACAGACCAGTCAGCCTCACCTCAGTCCCTGGAAAAATCATGGAGCAGATCCTCAAGGATTCCATTTCTAAGCGTTTGGAGAAGAAGGTGATTAGGAACAGATGGTGTAGAGTGCATCCTCAGGAAATTTGTAGATGACACCAAGGTGCGGTGCGGGGAGGGGAGGAGAGTAGTAGATACACTGGAGGGTAGGGCTAGGATTCAGAGTGACATAGACAAATTGGAGGATTGGGCCAAAAGGAATCTCATGAGGTTCAACAAGGACAAGTGCAAAGTCCTGCATTTAGGATGAAACAATCCGATATACAGTACAGGCTAGGGACTGACTTGCTGGGAAGCAGCTCTGCAGAAAAGGACATAGGGGTTACAGTAGACAATAAGCTGAATATGAAGCAACAGTGTGCCCTTGGTGCCCAGAAGATGAACAGCATACTGGGCTGCATTGGTAGGATCATTGCTAGTAGGTCAAGGGAAGTGATTATTCCCCTCTCTTCAGCACTGATGAGGCCATATCTGGAGTACTGTGTTCAGTTTTGGGACCCCCCACTACAGAAAGGATGTGGACAAATTGGAGAGAGTTCAGCAGAGGGAAATAGAAATGGTGAGGGGGTTGGGACACATGCCTTATGAGGAACGGCTGAGGGAACTGGGCTTATTGGGCATGTCCACACATGCAAGCACACGTGCTTACAGCAGCTCAAATAGAAACAGTGCAAATTTGAGGCGGGGCTTTTTGCCTCAGCGCACGTGCTTGGACATGCACTTTGTTGTGGAGCAAATTGTGCCACTTGGGGCAAAATAACCCTGCCTAGCTCCCCCCGGATCTTCAGCCAGGGGGAGCTAGAGCCCAGGGCCAGCACCTGTGCTGTCCCTAGCAGTATAAAAAGCCACCCTGGAAAGTAGCTCAGGGCCACTTGCTCTCAGGAGCTTCTGGGGCCCAGCCAATTGGTACCTGGGGACAATACCCCTTGTGCCAGCTGAACTGCTGAAGCAGCCCTGAGAGTTCCCTGCACCCTCTACCCACTGCAAAGGTCTGGCAGTGGGGGCTGCTGCCTGGCTGTGACCTGCTGTGCACCTGCCAGACCTGGATGGGAACTGCACAGCCAATAGAGGCATCTGCCTCTCTGGACCAGCTGCCAGTGTGCTATGGCTGGAGGGGTTGGCTCTGTGCGGGCCTATGCCATGTGTGCTACCTGCCCGGCCATCTGGGCAGCTATTGCCCGAAAGATGTTCTGGATTTGGTGGCCTTGTTTGTCGAAGCCTGTTCTCCTGGCCCCAACTGGCCAGGAGGTCAGCCACAGTCAGCTAGATCCAAAGTGCCAGCTCTGAGCAGGCAGGATCCTAGCAGGAATTCTGATGTTCCCTATTGGAAAACTGAAAAACCCCTGATTTAAAAAAAAAAAAAAAAATCCCAAAGTCATTCTGTAAAATACCCCCAAATCCATGTTCCTACACAAGTAAAACAAAAGACCACTATAAAGAGAGAGCGTGAGACAGAGACAGTGGTCAGTTGGACAATGTTTTATTGCTATATTTACAGTATTAAAGCATGTCTCTCATCATAATAATAAAGTGAACTCTGAGTACGTTTCATGAATTCATGAATATATATTTTGCTGCCCTCCCACAGGGCTGATGGCCCCCACACAGGTGTTATGGCCCCCCAACAGGAGGTTTGTCCCCTACACAAGGGCTACAGCCCCCCAACAGGGGCCAAATGGCCCCCACAGGGGCTACCAGCCTCCCTGCAAGGCCCACATGCCCTATCCCAGCCCCCCCGATTGCTGCCCCACCTGACCCCCCCCCCCCAGCTGCTGCAGCCCTCCCAATGGCTGCCCCACCCAACCACACCCTCTGCTCCCCCATACTCCCCCAATGGCTGCCTCACCCCCCAACTTGCGCCCTTAGGCCCCCATGGCTACCCCCACAACCCTAGGCACTGTCACTTAAAAAAAAAAAATAGAAAAAAAAAGAAAAAAAGGGGAAAAAAATCCTCTACTTGCTTTAGAAGCATGGGTGGGGGGGCTCCAGGACCTCCTGGCAGACCCCCCTGGGCAGCACAAGGCAGTGCGGAGCAGCAGGGCCTGGCTCTGCCACTGGGGCTGTTCCTCTGCCCCTCACTGTGCAGACAGGGCCCCAGTCAGCCTGATGGCAGCTACAATGGCCAGTAAGTGCCAGGGTTGGGGCTGGGCAGGGGAGTAATTAGGGGGGTTGGGGGGGAAGGCAGGGGGAGGCCAGGCAGTGAAGCAATCGGGGGGATATCCAGGGGTCTAACTTTTTTCATTCCTGCATGTGCCTCTTGCCCTGCCTCAAAGGGGTTTGAGGTGGGGCAAGCGGCATGTGCATGCTCATCTGGACATGCCCCTTTAGTCTAGAGAAGAGGAGGCTGAGAGGGGACGTTAATAGCAGCCTTTAACTTCCTGGTGGGAGGTTCGAAAGAAGATGGAACTAGACTGTTCTCAGTGGTGGCAGATGACAGAACACAGAGCAACAGTCTCACATTGCAGCAAGAGAAGTTTAGGTTAGATATTAGGAAGAACTTTCTTCCTAATAGGAAGGGTACTAAAGGCAGGGTTTTAAGGAGGGTAGGGTAATAGGAGGCTAGTAAAACCCTGGAACAAGTTACCCAGAGAGGTGGTGGAGCTCCACCCTTGGAGGTTTTCAAAACCCAGCTATACAGAGCTTTGACTGGGATGATTTAGTTGAGGATGGGCCTGCTTTGAGCAGGGGTTTGGACTAGATGACCTCCTGAGGTCCCTTTCAACCCTAACTTTCTATGATTCTATGATTAGCCCTGGCAAGATGTATTCTCAAGTATGCAAGTAATTGATTGACGTGGACAGAAGAGTCAGTGGCTATTCTATTTGAGAACTCATGGAAGTCAGGGAAGGGCCTGGACCAGAGCTGAACTGGACTAAAAAAGGGAAAATATAGTGCCCATCTTTAAAAGGTTGGAAATAGAAAGAATCACAGACCAGTCATTTTAACCCTGATGTCCAGAAAGATTCCTTCATGACATACTCCATAATCTATTTCGAAGTACCTGGAGAAGAACAAGGTGACTGGGAACAGCCAATATGGGTTTGTAAAGAGCAAGTTATGCTTAACCAACTTGATTTCCTTTTACAGTAAGGTGATTGTGGATATGAAGAGAGCAGTTACAATGCTTTTGACAGGGTTGTTCATGACATTCTTATAAGTAAGATAAGGAAAAGGTCTAGAAGAAAGTACTGTAAAGTAGATTCATACCTGTTTGGATCACTGTTCTCAGAGTAGTCATCACTGATTTACTTTCTAACCAGGAGAAGTGTTGAGTGGGAACCTCTGGGGACTGTCCTGGGTCCAAATATTGTAATTTAAAGGATAGATTTGAATACAGTTAGCAAATTCATAGTTGACACTAAGCTGAGTGGATTTGCATACACTGGGGTAGGATTAGGATTCAGAATAACTTGAAAAATGATCCAAATTTATTGGAAGAAATTCAATAAGGGAAAATATAAAGTACTACACTTAGGATGGAAAAATGACATTCATAAATACAGATTGTCAAATGAGTGGGTACACTGCAGTAGTGCAGAAAAAGGCTGGGTGGGAAGAAGAGAGGTTATAGTGGACAAACTGAATATGGGACAACAGTGTGCCAAAAGCATGCTGAATTGTGTTAACAGGAGTTCAGTTTTCAAGTCAAGAGAAGTGATTCTTCCACTGTATTCAGCACTGGTGAGGCTTCACCTTGAGTTCTGTGTCCAGTTTGAGTTGCCACACTTTAAGAAATACATGAACAAACTATTAAGGTCCAGCACAGAAAAGCAAACATGATTAGAGGTGTAGGAAGCATGACTTACAAGAAAAGGATGGAAGAATTAGGATTAGAATCAGAATTAGTCTGAAAGAAAAGACCAAGGAGGGATTTAGTCACAGTCTTCAAATACCTGAAGGCTGGCTATGTGGAGGATGGTTATAGACTGTTCTCTGTGGCTGTTGGGAAAAAGACCCACAGAGTAACAGTGTTAAACTGAAACAAGGCAAGTCTAGGGAAGAACATTCTAGCTGAAGTAGGTGGTTATGCACTGAAATAGATTACTGGGAGAGGTTATAGAATCTCCAACCTTGGGATTTTTTAGGAGTAGGTTAGATAAATATTTGCCAGGCATGGTTTAGACAGGAATGATCCTGCCTTGAGTAGAGGATCATCTTCTGAGGTCTTGTATAGTCCACTTTTTCTGTGATCCTATAAATACTCCGTTCTGGTGAAGCATTATTTTATGTAGTTTGTCATATTGCTAGCGCACAACTCGGTTAAAGAGTAAAAGTGATAAATGACATTAACTTCTTTGGTTTGCTAGATTTCTGAAAGTGCCTCTGCTGTAACTATAAATGAAAGTTCTGTTGAAATGCACAGAATGCTCTAATCTGTATATATTTGCATAGTGAGTATACAGGTATGGTGTGTATATGGGAGCTTGAAAAACTAGACAGATAAAGATCTGATTTAAAATTTAAGGATTTTGAAAGTAGAGTTTGTCACAACCCAAGGGTGTGACTTTGTTTGTGAGCGCTTCGGCACTGCTAAATTATTTCCCGCCACTCGGAGCTTTCTTTGCAGGGTGCATTTCTCAGCTGCAAAGAGAAACGCACGGTGCAAAGGAGTTCCCGCCACCCGCATGCAAATTTGTGTCCCACTATTGGCCAGTTCTAAATTATTCCCACGTGGCGGCTAGCGATTGGCTTGCTAGCCGTATAAGAGGCTTGAGCGGTTTCCGCCCAAGTTGGAGAACTCCGAGGAGAACCCCGCAAGGGAGGACTCCACAACCATCTGGAGGAGGAGGGCTTCATGTCTTGTGAAGAACTCTAAGCGCTGCGGAGCCTATCGAACCCAGCGCGTGCCTTAAGAAGGCTATAGGGGTCTGATCAACCTCTGGCCTCTCCCCGTCGCCGAACGATCTGGTTGTGATGACCATTTATAACCTGAAACACTTTTATTAACTTCTAATCCTAAATTAAGTGTAAAGTATAGGTTATTTGCAGGGACATTTGCTAGCATTTGGCATTCTGGTTTCCTGGGATTGGATCACTTCACTTTGCTGGTTAAAATGAATCATCTGTTCAAATCTTAGGCCATCCTCTGCTTTCTGTGGGGATTCTTGTCTGGTTACCTAACTCACGCATGAAAATATATTGAGTTTTGTTAATGGTTTTAATTTAGACTGAATGTTATAAAGAGTGCCTGTACACTACAGGCTGAGGGCAGTGAGTGTCTGTCTGCTGTTTCCCACAGTGAATGTTTGTATACTAATTAAGCAAAATAATCCACAGTTGTGGATCAGGAGCCTGAACATTGTTTGGAATCTCATTTGCATATGTAACCTCTGCCTTTCTGGCTATCAGAAGTTGTCTTAACTTTGACACTGATACTTTTAAAACCATATAAATATGGGCACCACCTGAGTTACAGTTACAAAACTTAAATCGGGAGTAAAATGAGGCCCAGAGGATTGCATCAGCAATTGTGTCAGTGGCAACATAATTTTGCAAAACTGCAATAATTACATCAGTGAACTCAAATTAAGGTCAATTTGCTATTCTCTCTGATGCAGAAAAATCTCCACTTAAATAAGATGTTATAAGGAAGGTTCAAATGTTTCAGTGGTTTAGGGTTTTTTTTAAAAGCAACAAGTAACAAGCAGAGAACACATAATGGAACAGAATGAAAAAAATCAAACGTTAGCAGGATCCTGTCCAGAGACTTGGACACATCCAGTAAAATGTCAGAAAACTGAAAAACTCTTAAAGTAACTTTGTCGCCACTGCAGAATTTAGAACAGAGATGTGGGAAATGCAACCAATTAATTGTGTTCAGTAAAGCATTTGTACAACAAGCAAACTGTCTGAGAAGAGAATGCTTGTGGGTTGGAGTGCTGCTTTGCTATATTCTTTTCAGTGTTAGCTCTTGTTCAAGATAAACACAATCTTTTCAAATCAAGTCTGTTAATGCTGTTTCCTGCCAGGAGCTGGGCACTCTGGACTTCGTCCATGAAATCATTTAAGCATATGATCAACATCAAGCAAGCAGACATCTGACTGAAGTCTGAGAAGCAAAGATTATTAGTGCAGAACTAGTGCTACATTAGCTTGACTATATCACTTCCAGGTCTGCAGTTAGCTTGCACAAGGACTGCATGATTCTGCCTTGAGCTACAGAGACAATCATTAGCTATCCCATGTCAGGCCATCTCATAAAGCTCCTCCCCTTCACAGTTAGATTTGCTATGACAAAAGTCCTCAGTGTATGTTAGGGCTGCCTTCGGCCACAGTTATTAGTTTCCCTTTTCTGCGTGCTGGGTTTTTGCTTGTAGCCGTGTTGGTCTAAGGATATAGGCAGGCAAGCTTCTTCGGGAAGATGTGATTCTATCCATCTATCTATCATTCTTTGGGTAGGTGTGATATCATCTACCCAAAGAACCTTGCCTTCCTTTTCTGGGTGGGAACCAGAAACCTGGGTTCTTCTAGATTCACCACTCTCATCAATAAAAGATGCTTGTATAAACACAACACAGAAAATAAAAAACAGGGATGCTGCCTGCGTGTCTACAACAGCAAAAACTGTGCTGATGCAAAGAAGAAAACAGGTTAAGCTCCAATTAAAGATAAATTCAGTCTGGCTAGAATAGCTGATCTAGCTTCTGTGAGATGATTAAATTAAATTAACAGTGATATGATTTACAGTTGAGAAACCTCCTTTTCTTCAGTAGCATGCATGATATTTAGTTTGCCTCACCAGTTTTGAGACAAAAATAGAAAATTATGAAATATTATAAATGATAGCTAGAATGAAAACCAAGCTCCTGAATCAAGCCAAATGAAGAGCTCTGCTGGTTTAAAAATCTATCTGTGCTGGGCTTCTTTTCAGCACAATTCACTTTCTCCTCTAAGCATGATGTATAAAAGTTAACAGAACAATAGCTTTATTACAGAACAGTAAATCCTTACTAGGGAAGACCTGCAAGCTAAGATACTTTTGTTTCCAATTACTTTAGGAAACAAAAACTCACAGTTAGAGATAAACATTTTTGCACCGCATTAAACTGCTTTTTACCCAAAATCCAGCTGCTCATTATGATAATCACCACCATTGATTCCTACCACCATAATGTAACAATTGCACCATATTTCTGAAAAGAAGCCCAATTTGGGAGGTCAACAATCAGCACTTGATAGCTATGCATTGTCCTGCTGACACATTTAGCTGGAATACGGCCAAAAAGAACAGAAAGTTAGACAAAACTTCAGGACTGGGAAACCTGTTGGACTGTGAAAGTAGAGGAAATCCCATCATTTGAGATATACAAAAATAGTTTGGATAAAAGCGATAAGAAATGTACTTTATAGATCAATACTGCACTGACAAGTAGGGGAAATGCATAATATAATATCATGTTCCTACTCCCAACTGCTGACTCTAAACAAAACAAAACAAAACAAAACAAAAAACAAAACAGAAAAGATGAAGTTCTCATTAAGCAAACTCTAATCATTTCCTCCATGACACTAGCATATACAGAATTGGGGTGAGGAAGAATCTTTGTAGCTGTGTGTCTTTGAAACACAGCAATTGGTAAATGCTAACATTTATTCTGCTAAAGAGTCATTTAAATCTTCTAATTTTTAAATATCTTAACAAAGAGCAGCAGGTAGCTAAACAGGTGGCATTTTAGAACACAAACATTAATATGAATGGAAATACTTTATTTTCTTCCTATCAGGTAACACTAATACCACAGTTTCTCTCACCCAGATTCAAAAGCAGTGTTGCAGTTCTTCATGGGGAGTAATCATTTCATAGACATTAGGGCTGGAAGGGACCTTGGAAGATCATCGAGTCCAGCCCCCCGCCCAAAGGGCAGGAAGTCAGCTGGGGTCATAGGATCCCAGCAAGATAAGCATCCAGTTTCATCTTGAAGGTGTTCAATGAAGGCGCTTGAACCACCTCCGGTGGCAGGCTGTTCCAGACCTTGGGGGCTCGGACAGTAAAGAAGTTCTTCCTTATGTCCAGCCTGAAACGGTCTTGAAGTAGTTTGTGACCATTCGACCTCGTCATCCCTTGGGGCGCTCTGGTGAGCAAATGTTCCCCCAGATGCTGGTGGTCACCCCTGATAAACTTGTAGGTGGCCATCAGATCACCCCTGAGCCTGCGCTTTTTCAGGCTAAAGAGTCCCAGGGCTCTCAGCCTGTCATCGTAGGGTCTGCTTCCCTGACCTCTGATCTTGTGTGTGGCTCTTCTCTGGACTCTCTCAAGCTTCTCCACATCCTTTTTGAATTGTGGAGCCCAAAACTGGACACAGTACTCCAGCTGCGGCCTCACTAAGGCCGAGTACAGGGGGAGAATGACGTCCCGGGATTTGCTTGAGAAGCATCTATGGATGCAAGCCAGTGTTTTGGTCGCTTTACTAGCCGCCGCATCGCATTGCAGGCTCATGTTCATCTTGTGGTCAATGATGACCCCCAAGTCTCTTTCTTCCATAGTGCTAGCCAACATAAAAAAAGAGTTCGCGTGGAAGGAACTCTTGTCCGCTTTTCTTCTTTCCTGTCTGTAACTGCAACTCAAGCAAGTTTTCCTGCCTGCACCGCGACCAACTACGGTGTAAGTAAAATAATCTTTAATCAAGCGCTAAGCGTCCATGCCTAATTCTAGTCCCCCGGCCTGCATTCCCTGACCCACGTTCCAGGGCTGCTGGCCACAGCCCGCCGCGCGCCCCCGAGGGCCTCAGACCACTCCCGGCCCGCACAGGGTTGATCTTCTCAATTCAGCACCTTGATATCAATAAACTTGGACAATGTGTGGGATAATATGTGTTTTTGGCTTCTTTTAATAAAATCACTTAAAAGTTCATTTATTCAAAACTAGATGTGTGCATGAGCTTGAAAATTGTTTTAAATTCACACACATAACTGTACATATTTGTATGCATGTGTATGCATTATACATGCAACCACACATTCAACCAGAGAAATAATACTATGGGACTTATCTGAATCAGAATTTACTGGTGCAGTTTAACTGCAAACATTTGTAAACAACCATGCAGGGTCATTTCATCCTTGAAAAACAGAGTCAGTACCATTTGCCAAATACCTTCAAGTAACATATTAATTTGGGAAAAGCTATCTGACATTCTTTAAGTCAAATGCAGACACATTTTCCACTGTAATACATATTCTAGGTTTTAGGATGAATTTAGTGAGTGATCTAGCATGATTTTAAAGCTGATATGTGTTGCCAATACAGTATCTAGAGATTTACTGACAAATATTCCATAATATAGAATAAAAGTTGGAAGCATTGGAACAAGGGATAAAATTTTGATTCTAGGTTGCAGTATTCTGTGCTAGAGGTCAAAGACCAATACTTCCCCATTCAGAATTTGGCTACAGTGTTTCTTGTCTGCTACAAAATATTAATATATAATATTGAAATGAAATGACCTTTTCAAGATAAAGGTTATTTAATATTCTCAACACAATTTGTTCAAGGAAAAAGATGGCCTTTAATGTTTTGATAAGTAACTTAAGGGAAAAAAAAACCCAAAACATTATGAAATCATTGGGTTTAATATTTTTTCATTTCCCGATTAGCAAATTTGAAAACTACAGACTCTGGAGTCATGGCATTTTTTTTTACACTTTTCTCTAAGACAATACAGGAAACCTGACAAGAGAATGGTATATAATATAATAACATTATAAAATGTACAGTTATTGGTAAAAGCATACAATCCATCATTGGAAAAAAATAGTATCGTTTTAGAACTGTTTTAAACTTACTGCTCTTTGTTTATTACGAGGTTACACTTGTGTCTGATTTTTCCAAATTTGACAAATCATAATGTTCCTCTCTGTTAGGTCTTCAGTGTTTATATGCTGCCTTTTGGTTGTTTTTGCTTTGTTTTATTTCTAAGTAGTACCTGTTTCTGAATTTTGGCAAAAACAAACAAAAAACACCTATATGATACTTCCAGAAATGTTGTTTCCCCAAAATAAAAAGGTTGATATGTTTGTTTTCTTTAATTTTAACCTACTGCAGTGAGAAGTTGAGTCTACGGTATAACAACCACTTAAGCACGTCCTTACATTTAGGCACTGCACAGTTTCCCTTAGGTCTATCTGGTATTGCTCCACAAGTTAATGAAACATAGCTCTGGATTTGTCATGTTGTGTAATAGTATTTTATGACAGCACATCCCAGAAATAAAAGGAGTTGCTGTTTGAAATGTATTGCTTCTAACCAGTTCTTTTTTTCTGTCAGTTGTTTTGTCAGTAGTGTTTTATTTCATCTTTGATTATCAGACACTTTGGGGTAAAGCTGGAATTACATTAACCTTTTGATGATTTATCTCTTGTTACCATCCTACAATATCAAAGTATTTTCCTAAAATGAAATAATTCACAGGCAAAAAAGGTCTGTGTGTCGTGGTAGGGGGACACTTAATTAAGCTATAGTTAAAGCTGTTAATATTATTAATATACATCAGTAACTTCAAGAAGATTACATTATGGGGCAATCCAGCCTCACCTTTGCATCAACAATGTTCCTGAAAATCAGCCAAGCTAATGCAGTTCTGCTGTTCAAGAAATGGCTGGATTAGTACACACCCTACACATCTACAAAATGTGGATCCCATTCCACAAGGAAGTCTGCATCCCAGGGGACAGGACTTGTACTGACTGGTGAGAAGCAAGGGGTGGGCTGGGGGTGGGGGTGGGGAAACAAGGAATCTAAACCAGCGAGTTTCAACTCAGGTGCCACAAGAGCCTGGGGTACCAAGAGATCCTTTCAGAGGTGCTTCACTGCCCCTGCTCCTTGGTCAAACTGACCCGTTGAACCTATTTTTGGGAAAATGCTGAGTGGGGCTAGACTGGAAAGGAGCCACATAACAGTGTAAATCAGTGCTGTTCTGCTGACTGGGTATTGCTCTCTTTAGGACCTGGGCAGAGGAACGTGCCTTCTTTTTCTCCTTTCCGGCAAGAAGCTCCAGTTGTTACTGAAAGTGAGAGTTATATAGGAGCTCTCTGCTAGGAGAAGTTGGCCTCTCATTTTCTTTCCTGGGAAAGACAGGAGGCCCCACACCAGGAAGTTTTTCCCAAAAGAAATTTATGATTAGGCCAGGGAGTAAGCCAGAGGGAGATGCTGTTGATCCCTGCTACACTGTACCACAGAGCATAGCACTGTGCCAGCTGGACCCTTCCCAGAGCAGGAACCCAGGCAAGCTGGGAAAACTTGTGGTTTTATGGTAATGAATCTCATAACATGGGATGCTTTTTACAAAGCCCTCATTCCTGGAAGGAATTCAATTTTGTATTTAGAAAATCCAATTTCTCACATCATTAGGCACCTTTGGAGTGAGATAAAGAGACTAAGGGTCAGATCCTATCTCATAATATTGCTATAAAGTTAAATACAGTAAGGATTTGGGGTGTCTGGACACCAGGGTGACAAGAGCAGTAATAGTAATTTTTGGAAGCAGTGGTTCTCAACCAGGGTCAAGCCATATTACAGTTATTTATGTATGTTTTCCCATTTGTTTAAAAACATGTTTCCAACCATGATATTTTTTGTATTCACTGTAATAAATTAGTTTAAAAAAATGGGGTGCCACTGAAGTCAAAGAAGTTATGGAGTGATGCCTTGAGTCTAAACAGGTTGAGAACCACTGTTCTGTTAGGAGGGATAGCAAAACTATCAGAACAAAAATGTCTTCTATAGTGAGTTTGAAATGAGGACAGCATGTTGATATGGTATCTCATTCCATTCTCATAAATAAATTAAGAGGCTGTAACATAGATGTTTACATGGTCCAATGGGTGACAAATTGGCTTAGCAGTCGTACCCAGAGAGTGGTAGTAGATGGGTCGCTATCAACCTGAAAGGATGTGGGTAGTGGGATTCTGCAGAGTTCAGTCCTCTTCAATATCTTCATCAGTGACATGGATATGGGTGTGAAGTGTACTCTGTCCAAGTTTGTGGACACTACTAAATTGTGGGGTGAAGTGCACACACCGGAGGGTGGGGAACAATTGCATGCAGACCTGGCCAGGTTAGAAAAGTGGACAGTACACAATAGGATGCAGTACAACAAGGATAAATGCAGAGTGCTGCACTGAGGGTGCAAAAATATCCAGCACATCTATTGGCTGGGAAGTGACTCTCTCAGCAGCACAGAAGCGGGAAGGGATCTCGGATTCATAGTGGACTCCAAGATGAACATGAGTCATCAGTGTGATGAAATCATTAGCAAAGCTAACTGCACTTTATCATGCATCAGCAGATGCATGACAAATAGACCCAAGGAGGTGATACTTCCCCTCTATGCGGCATTAGTCAGACCACAGTTGGAGTACTGTGTCCAGTTTTGGGCGCTGTACTTCAAGAACGATGTTGATAGACTTGAGAGGGTCCAGAGGAGGGCCACTCGTATGGTTAGGCGCTTATAGGACAAGCCCTATGAGGAGAGACTGTGGGACCTGGACCTCTTTGCCTCCGCAAGAGAAGGCTAAGAGGTTTTCTTGTGTCTGCCTACAAATTCATTAGGGGGACGCAGCAAGGGATCAGAGATGCTCTGTTCTCCAGGGCACCTCTTGGGGTAACAAGGAACAATGGTCAAAACTGACAGAGAGCATATTTAGGCTAAATATCAGGAAAAACTTCTTCACAGTAGGGGTGGCCAAAATTCTGAATTGGCTTCCAAGGGAGGTGATGCTCTCCCCTACCTTGAGGGTCTTTAAGAGAAGGCTGGATAGGCATCTGGCTGGGGTCATCCGACCCTAGCGCTCTTTCCTGTCCAGGGCAGGGGGTCAGACTCGATGATCTGTTGAGGTCCCTTCTGACTCTAGCATCTATGAATCTATTGTGATATCATGCTGAGGCAATAAGTCACACCATGGCTAGGGACAGACATTCAAGAAGCCTGAGCCTGAAATGATTCAGTCTTTGCAGATTAGTCTAACTTGCAGAAAGTGAACCGCTTTGCAAGTGGATAGATGTGCGGCACATGCCTGCAGTGGCTCAACCCAGAAGCCTGGGGGTGTTAGAGCAGCCCTCTGTTCCACAGGGAAGCTGAGCTGTGTGTGTGTGGGGGGCAGGGGTGGCCAGGCCCCTGCATCCCCACCCCAGAGGGGAACCCTGACAGCCGGGATTCTTGACACACATGGCTGACCAGCCCCAGAGGGGAACTCTTCCCCCTCCTTCCTCTCCCACCACTGCAGTGCTGGGGGGGGGGGGGGCTCTTCTCCCTCCTCCTTCCCCCCTGTGGTGGGGTGGGAAGGAGGGCTTGGTGAGGCTGTCTGGCTCCAGGAGGGATGCTTTTCCCCCATCATTGTGAGGGGGTGGGGCTGTATGGGATGCTGCCCAGCCCTAGAGTGGGACTCTTCCCCCTCCAGTCCTCCTAACCCTGGGCAGGGGGAACCTCTGTTCCATGTGGGAAAAAACTCTTCCCCCTCTCCTTCCCCCAGAGGGGCAATGAGATTGCGGAGCTCAGCTGGGCAGGGTGTGGGTGTGTAGGGTATGAGGGAGGGTGGGGGATGTAGGGATCCCCACACACATTGCCCCTAGCTGCTTCCCCCTCTCCCCACTGTGCAGGTCCCATACTCTCCCAGGAATGGAGGGAGCCCGCCCGCTGCTTCCCCTCAGAGTCCAGTGTGGGGCTTCCCCTCTGAGTGTGGAGCTGCAGGCATGACGCAGAGCCGCAATAGAGGTAGACAGTGCTGCGCTGGGGGTGAGGAGTGAAGACCTGTGCAGCCTGCCCAGCTGCTTCTATTCCTGTGGCTTCATGCCATGCCTGCAGCTCTGCACTCATAGGGGAAGCCCCACACTGGACTCTGTGGAGAAGCAGAGGGCAGGGCTTCCTATACTCCCAGCAGAGTATGGGACTTGCACAGTAGGGAGTGGGGGAAGCAGCTGGCTCCAATGTGGGGCTTTCCTTGCTGTGGGCTCAGGCTCAGCCCGGGGATCATAAGGCAGGCTCCACTCCCTCCCACCGCACTCCCTCCCACTGCTGGCTGGAGCTGCGCCTGCACCTGGCACAAGCACCCTGACCCCCCTGCCTGCTGCTGTTGCCCCCCTCCCCACCCTGCAGGACAACCAACCCAGCATGGCCCTGTTAAGGTGATGGTGATGGGGGCAGGGAGAAGGGTTAATTCCTCCCTCCATCCCTTCCTTGCAGCTGGGGTTTTCCAGATCCAGGGGTCACTGCTGCAACCCCCTCCCCACTGTTCCCCAGCAGACAGGCTGACCACGGCAGCGGTGGGGGAAGAGGAGAAGGAGAGATGAATTAACCTTCTCCCTGCCCACTTTGCCTTAATGGGGCGATGCTGGCCAGTGCCTCTGCTAGGGCCGGTCCCTGTTCTGGCTAGAGAGCAGAGGGGTGGGGTCAGCCCTGTGGCTGGGGGAGAGAGCCCTGCCTAGGCCAGAGAACATGCCAGGATGCTGGGGGTGTCTGGTTTATTTTAAACCAGCAAGAGGTCTGGGACAGGCGTGGTATAAACCAGTTAAGTCTGATACTACATTTAGCCAGGTTTATCTCAAGCCAGTTTTGGCCATTTTGAAGCTGGTTTATGTGCACTGAATGTCTGTTTTGTTACAGGTTTAAACCAGTTTGAGATCACTTAAACAGTTTTATGTGTAATGTCTGTCCCTAGCTCATGAAACTGAAGTAGCCTGTAAGTGTGATTGTGAGAAGGTTTCATTCTCGTTATCACTGTCTCTTTCAAGCTCCCAGTCCAGCTGGTCAGACTGTGCACGGAGTTGAAGATTTGGTCCTCTGAAATTTATTTCTTAGTAATATTTTATAATATATTGATTACAAAATAATTTTTATAATCTTAGAAACAAAAGCAGAATTCAAAACAACCAATTTTCCAGTATTATGATTAAACATATGCACCCTGTTGTTTTTTTGAAAATGGCCTTTATGATGAGAATTAGAAATTAAAAAAAAATACTTCAGTTTATATATTGGAGCACGTGTGCTTGTATCACCTGAATGCAGATGCATAAGACTTTTGTACTAAAAATCATGCTACAGAGCTACTGAGAATGTGCTGACTTGAAAGTTTGCATGGACGGAAGAACAGTAATTAAATCTGTTATCCTCCAGAGAAAGTTAAGAGGTATGATGTGCATAATCCTTTTATTGTATATGGAATGGAGAAACATGGTTTTAAAAGAGATTAGGGAGTGAATGATGAGTAAATGGAATTACTTAAAGCATCACCTACTGTACTTTAGATGATAGTTGCCATGCAAAACTTGGCTGCATTTGCTTTCTGAAGTTTGAATTGAAACTCTTTTTGCCTGCCGTATGTAGCTTTTCAAAGTATTTAAATGTATGGAACTTAAAATGAAATCTTGGAATTTCTCCTGGGCTTAAATGCTTCCATTTTTAGCACATTTATATTTCTGTGTAATTTCTTCATAATATCATTATTATAAGTTTGTTCCTTTTACTGAATCTGATATTTTGAATAAAAATGAACACAGTATTTATTAACTTACATGTTTACTATATTCTTTGAAAAGCAATATAGAAGTGCTGATGGCAAAAACCTTTTCTGTAATATTATATTTTGTTTCTAAAATGCTTATAGAGCTTGGCTGACATTTACAATATTTACCTTCTTTGAACACAATATTGCATATTGTGCATTTCAGAAAATTATTACATCCAGTGAAACAGAATATCATAAAGCAGTATAAAAAATTATGAAGTTGAAATATAGCATTATTTAGACGATTTCCTGCTTCCATTAGCTGGGTAGAGCTGCCTAAGTCCTCAACTTCTCTTTAACTACAAAGTTTCTGTATTCTGTCACAAGGATATTATAATCATTATTTTGCTACATCTGATTATTCGTCACTGCTAAAATTCCTGTTGGTGCCTTGGATGAATAAGATTAATAGAGAGCAGCATCTGAAATATGCTAGGGGTTGAAGGTCTTGCTGCATCCTTAATTAATGATGGAAAGCAGTATTTTCTACTTCTCTGATCTGGCATGAAGAACATAGGAGTCTGCTAAAGCAATGAGAGCCTTATATTTTCAAATGAAAAGACTCTAAAAAGTACAAGTTAGAAGTTTCCATGGGTGGATCTAGGATTGAAAAGGAGAGGTGTGCAGATGTGCGTCTGTATATAACACAGCTCACCTTCTCTATAAGTAAAAAGAAACTAGAAACATTACTAATATGTTAAGGACCTAAGGCTATATCATTCAGTTTCAGATGGAAGCAAAAACAAATACAACTTTTTTTTGAAGTGTATATTAATGTATGTAATAGTACATATTAAAAAACACAACAACCTAGGCAAAAATAAAGGTGTTGTTTCTTTAGGCCCCTGGTCATTAGAATCAAATATACATCAGATTCACAAAATAAAATCAAACCTTCTTGAGCATCTAGACAGTGTATCCAGTGCTTCACTGAAAATTATTTCCCCATCTGAGCTGATGTTTTGTTTTCATAACTGAGTAATGTATTATCTAGACTTATATACAGTCTGTAGGTCTGTGAAATAGTAATTCCATTACCAGGAACAGCTAAAAGACAAGAATTGCAGAAGAAAGCCTGGTTTGAGTTATGGAACATCAAGACCATTAAAACAGGAGAGAGAAACAGAGGTCCATTGACACCTGTGGAATGAAGAAATCAGGTAGATTAGAATAAGCCACAAAATCAAGTGATCCACTGATGCCTGAATAGAAATGCTGCTGCCAGTGCCAAGCAGCTGGCTTTAAACTTGCGTGGATTAGGAATCAAAAGAGGAGGGTACTACTGTATCCCCTGGATCCTCTCCAGGTTCCACATATTTCTTATTGCTTGTAACTGCCTGTTTCTAAATTGAAAAGTGTTCCTAAATAATAAAATGAGCTTCCATCCCCAAATCCATTCTAATATTCCTATATATTTCAAGCTTCACTTATATGGAGCTAGGCAAAATCTTTCTGGACTGGTTTTATATAAACTTGAAATAGGTCTTCAGTTCAAAGGAACCCATAGATGTTGTTCCAGATTTTATAGCCAAAGCATGTGTTAGAATCCATGGAGCATGGAATCATATTCAAAGTGAATCTGTACAGATATTTTGACATTAAACAGAAAAGGCACGGCATCCACAAGACAAAAATTCTTTTGTCATTAAAGATGGCCATTTTTGTATATTGTATTTATGCCATATATTTTGGTGTTTTATAATAAAACATCTATTTACATGAGTAATAATTGTTACATGAGTAATAACCCCATCAGCATAAGTGTGATTAGTTGCAAGTGTCAGGTATGCTTACATGCATAGGGCATTCAGATTTTTGCCTGTATAAAATAATTCCATTTATGCAAAGAGATATATAGTCATTACAGGTTGAAGGTAATGTGGAAAGCTAAGGAGAGAACATCTGGTAGGTAACAAAGAACAAAAACTATAAATTTCACAGGATTTATTTTGGAAATATATTGGAAAGTGGATGAACATTAGCTCAAAGTCATGATGGCTTGAGCTGGAGCAGAAAGAATCAAAGGTATAAATCACTTGTATGTTATATATCACAAGTGTCCATGAATGCAATAAATACTGTTTTTAATTACTTTCTTCAAACGTGAGTTCATTATGGTATCATCCAACATCATAACTTCAATAAGCTTTAGGTTAGGTACTGTGTCCTGTATTGTATACATAAGCACAGCTGAAAATATACTATAATTTTGATTTATTTAATCAGAAATGTCATGCTAAAAATATTTTTAAATTCGTTTTTTAAACGAGGGCATACATCTACAGTCCTTTACGTAGACAAAAACTGAATTCAGTGGCACTTTGGTGCATGAGGATCACAGGTTTGGAAACAATCTTCTTTCCATTCATATAGATAGCATAATTGATTACAAACAGGATTTGGCTTAGAAACCGTACATTCAGCATTTCAAATCCTGGTGAATGTTATATAGTGAATTTGAGCTATATCAGGGTTATACAGCTGGTGGCCTATACTCTGCATATAGCCCCCAGGGGATTCATACATGACCCCTGGGTTCCCACACCAATGCCACTTCCCCGCACTGATTTGGCAGTGTAGGTGGCCCGTGTGTCCAAGTTCCTTGTCTTTTCTCTAGATTTTGCTTTAACCTTCCATTCCTGGGGTAGGGCAGAGTGGGGCCAGGTGATGGGAGTGGAGCCTGGCTGCTTTCCTGGGATGGGATAGTTGGGTTGTTTAGGCTGTGCACGTGGCAGGAAGAACTGGGTTTCCCAAGCTGTATGCACGGTGGGGTAGGCTTGGGGTCTGTGGCCCATGTGGCATGTGGCCCTCCATGGTCCAGAAGTTGGGACATCCCTGAACTATATTTTAAGTGTGATTGTGACTTTCAAAATTAAGAAGAGGGTAAAAGATATTAGGAGTAAGGTTTGGAACTGGCAAAATGGATTTGGGTTTGGTTTGGTCTGGTTTTGTTTTTTCAGTATAAGGCAGGTTTTTTTCTTTTTTCCTGGTATCTTTTTTTCAACCTGCCGTACACTTGGGAGAGAGGTTAGACAAGGTTTGGGGCACAAGCTGCTCTTCCTCAGGTCTTTGGTAGAGACTGTTGTATCCTGTAGCTCCAAAGGAGGGCAGTCTGTGCCCAAAAGCTTGTCTGCGCTGTCTTAGTTACAGTTAGTCCAATAAAAAATATCACAATAAATCCTGACTTCTCATACATTTCCAGGACCAAGTGGGCTACAACTACATGCTAATGGCACATTGATAAGTTTTTTCCTGTTAATTTTGAAGCAGATGTCCCATTTTGATGTATTTTTGTGCCTGTTCTGTATTTTATCTTTATGAATATATTTTACATAGTAAGTTTAATGATAGCTGTGAATTTGTGAACATGTGAATTTGGCTGTAACATAAAAAACTATGTTACAGTATTGAATTCCTTGTGTATTTAAGACTTCTAAAGAAGGCAGACTTTTGACTAATTTTGTTTTGCATATTTAATTTTAGTTTTGACTAAAACAATTGCATGACATAAGTATAACTTGGTACTGTATAGAAATTGTCTCAGTTCAAAGTACCCTGAGAATGAAACCAGAGTTTGTTTGTTTTTTTTAATATTGTAACAAAGGAAATGTTTTAATAAGAAAAACGTAGTTCACTGTGCCTACTAGTAGTCCAGTGGGTGAAATTCTGATCCCATTGAAATTAGATGGGATTTTTATTGAAATCAGTGGCAGACAGGTAATAAGTGCATGTGATAACATTTTTTGCAGTGTATTTTGTGGAAACAAAAGTTGTGTGTGATCAATCTTAATATTTCTTATTCCTTCAAAAATGCTGCATTCACAAAAAATAGCTTTCTGTAAAATAGGGAAGACCTGCATTCTGTTCAGGAAAAGAGATAGTTGTGGATCTTAAATATTCATGAAGCACAATAGTTTCACAACAAATCAAATTTAATTAAATGATGCATTTTCACCACTTACAAAAGGTTTATTAAAGGTTTATTTGCTCATGCAAATTAAAGTGTTAGAGTAAAAAATCCACATGAAACTTGGCACTAACAATTAAAAAAAAATTATTGAAAGATTTCTCGCCTCACTGCAGTACCTTGCCATGTTTAAACTGCTCAGCTTGTCATTTAGAATCTTTAATGAAACCAGGGAGGAGGCTATTTATTTGCATAATAGGACATAATTTGCTGTGGTGAGGTTTTAATTATTTATAGGCTGTCTAAAATATTTAAAATGGCATCACTAAGGAGCATGAAGTGTTGGATAATGCCTTCATTTTAGGTTTCCTGCCGGTTCCTTTATGGGTCAAGCATTTTATTTCTAATTAGCATATCAGGACAGTGGCTCCAAAAACATAAGGAAAACAAATTGGTTTCAGTATGCCTGCAACTTGAGTAGTTCAAAATTGCCAAGGGTCACTAAGGGAGAGAGTAGATACAGAATGTGCCAATAAGGCTACAGCCAAAAGTTAAACAACTCATCAGATGTTCAAAATAAACAAAAGCACAGGACTGGTTAGGCATGTTGCTTACACTGCACACTTATTTCTTCTTTTTCTCACTTGATTTTTTTTTGGTCTATTAGCTTTTTTACTTTAGCTATTATTTAGCTAAGTATGTTTTTCATGACTTAGATATCATTTAGTTTAAAAAAAAGGATCACTGTATAATCTTGTAACACTTCCTTGAAAAGAAGCAGGATTTAAATTGTTCCAAATTGTAGTTTACTTTAGGTTATTCCAAAATGTATCAACAGTATATATTTTGTGTAGGATTTTAGTCATATAAAATATGGAACTACATGCTGTTAAGTCTGTACCATAAAGTGCTGAAAGCAAGACACAACGGGGAGGACTAAGAGTTATTGCTTTCAAGGAAACGAAATGGTGTTCTGAAAAATAAACTCCTGCATTATATTTGCTTTTACTACTGCCTTGAGAATTCATGTAGATTATCATATAATTTCTCTTTCTATTTCTATTTTTAGAAAATATGCAGGTTTTACTACAGGTTATGTCATTAGTTGCATTCTAGCATGATCTGAAAATAAATTGTGTACACAATGCTACTGTTTGTACATAGAGGTTCAGAACTAGCTGTTACAATGCAGGAAAGAGACCTTGGAGTGATTCTAGATAGTTCTCTAAAAATGTCAGCTCAGAGTGCAGCAGTGACCAAAAAAGCCAATAAAATGTTGGGCATCAGAGAAGTGAGAAGTGAATTGAAAACAAAACAGAGAACAACTTTGTGCCACTATACAAATCCGAGTTGCGCTCACATCTTGAATACTGTGTGCAGGTCCCCACATCTGAAAAAGGGTATAGTAGAATTAGAAAAGGTACAGAGAAGAACAGCCTAAATGAGCAGGGGGCATGGAGTAGTTGCTATACCAGGAGAGACTAAAAAGGCCAGACCATTTCAGTTTGGGAAGAATGTTGATAGAGGCCAATTAAGTCATGAAGGGAGTAGATGAAGTAAATAAGGAGCTGTTGTTCATCAAGTCCCAGAATATTAGAACTAGAAGGCACCCACTGGCAGGTTTAAAACTGACAAGAGAGAGTACTTCTTTACACATAGCGAGTTAACATGTGGAATTCATTGTCATAGGAAGTGGTGGAGGTAGATAGCATATCCAGGTTCCAATAGAGATGGGTTAAATTCATGAATCTTTTAATGGCTATTGAACAGGATGGTTACAAATGTTTCCTCTGGCATTTCTAAACTAATAGTGGATACCAAGGAGGGTATTGAATAAGGGATGGATCACTCTAGAGATAATGGGTTCAATGCTCTCTCTTTATAGCAACCATTTCTGCTACTGTCAGAGAGGTGGGTTAGATCAGCGGTGGGCAAAATACAGCCTATCGGCCGAATGCAGCCCACCAGTTGATTGGATCTGGCCTTTAGGCAGGCACCTACCAAATAATTGTATCCAGTCCTACTGTTGGCTGTCTCTGCTCTGCATAGGGACAAATCCCACCTGGTCCTGCCTGAGCCATTACCTGCTGTGCTCCCAGCCTCGTCTGCCAGAGGAGCCAGCCCCAGACAGCAGGCACAGCTTCTGAGCAGGGCTGCTGCTGCCCAGGGAACTCCTGGGCTCCCCCAGCCTACAGCAACTCCTCTTCCTGTCCCTCCTGCAGTACTCTGGGCAGCAGGTAGGGAAGGGAAGCTGAAGCATTGAAGGGAGTGGGGTGGGCTCTGCCTGCAGCTCACTTTGGTCCTGCTTGTGCATGGCCAGGCGGCAGAGCTCAAGGATACAGAGGGGCATAAAGGAGCAGGTGGCTCACAAAGCCCCATTGGGCAGGCACAGGACAGGCTGGTGGGGTGGGAGCAGCAGGAACCAGTGCAGCCCACCAGGCAGGCACAGGACATGCAAGTAGGGTGGTAGCAGCAGCAGGAGCCAGCATGCACTTGGTACATCCCTGTCAGGCAGGCACAGGATAGGCAAGTGGGGCAGAAGCAGCAGGAGGAGCCAGTGCAGGCTCAGCTGCAGCCCTGCTGGGCAGGTGTGGAACACAGACCAAGATAGCTATCATCCCTGTCCCCACCTCTCCTCTCCCCTGTCCTGGGGGCTTCTCTTGATGCCTGCTGGTGGCATCTGCTTTCCTGCCCTCTGCATCATGCTGCGATCCAGGCAGGCAGCCTCCCCCTCCCCCTGCCTGTGGAGGGGCTAGGCTCAGTCGCATCAAAAAGAGTGGGTGGGGGGAAACTGGGTAGGGGGGAGGAAGCCCCGCACACCTAACCCACCTACACACCAACCACATCCCACACACACATCCACACTTCTTCACACACCTCACCCCGCACTATACCCACACATACACCCAGCACTGTCCCACACACCCCACCATGCCCACCCCCACCCCCCCACACACATCCACGCATACACACACACCCCCACCATGGCCACCCCCCACACACACACCTATACTTCCCAACATACCCACTCATACCGCCAGTCCTGCACACCCCAGCCACAGATTCCCCACATGCCCCTGGACACATCCACATATACACCCCACTGTACCCACACATATGTACACACTACACCTCCCACATTTTCACACACCTACACCTCCCCACACACGCACCCATACCCCTCACACACCCCACCCCCACCATACCCACACACACATCCAACAGTCCCACACACCCCAAACACACATCCCACACATACACATGCACCCCCTTCCCATTCATGCACAATATACAAGCAATCCCCCTCCCCCTCAAAAGGAGTACTTCCTGGGCAAAGAGAGAGACTTCCAGTGGCAAAGATCAGGAGTTAGGGTATGGGACTTCTGCTCACAAGATAGTGACTAGGTGGCAGGGCATTGGTCAAGAGGAGGGGCAACCCTTGTGGCCCTTCACATCTGACCAAAACTCATTAACCAGCCCTCCAGTCAAAATAATTGCCCATCCCTGAGCTAGATGGACCATTGGTCTGACCCAGTATGGCACCACTTATGGTCTTAGTATTTCAATCTTATTTAAATGTTATTTATTTTAAACAATTTTTTCCTCCAACATCCATACACAGAACTTGATTTTGGTAGTCTCTACCTGCTAATGCAAGAGCAACATGTGGTTGAAAGAACAAATAACAGATACTGTTTCTTTGTGGTAGATCAGCAAAGAAACAGAAAGGGGTGAGAATAAGTATATGAGACATGAGGAAGAGCTTGAGGAAGATAACCCTCTTGGGGAAACACACTGAGGATGAGATGAAGCATGAAAGCTTCAAATAAGATAAGGTGGGAGTAAGTGTGAGAAAAATCCAGTGAAGTGAAACTTTTTGTGTAGAATGAGAGGTAAAAAAACCTTAAGCATGGTGTCTCAAAATCTTTAACCTGGTATAACAAAGTCTTGTGAAAAATAACTATTTTATCTTCCTGTCCTTTTTCTGTTTCTTCCCCTACCATTGTAGATTTGTTTCAGTAGCTTTGATAAAAACTCAGCAGTTCAGTTATAGAACTAGAATGCTATAGTGTCAAAAAGGCACACATTCAAGGGATAATTGATAGATCTCACAGGTAATTTTATATAAGCAGCCATAATCAAGTGTTTGTGTTGCTAGTCAGTTCCACAGAGATTGTTTCTTAGATATTTGTTCTCAGTTAAACCATTTTTTGTTAATGACCTGGAAGAAAGCAAAGATGTATTACTGGAAAAATTTGCAAGCTACATGAAGTTCAAGACAGAACTGATCACTGATGAAAGCTAGATTACTGATAATTTGATGAGCTGTGCACACGAAAACAAACCATGCTTTGAGTATGCTATATAAAGAAGCAACATGGGATGGAGGACTGAAAGGTCCTCCTAGGTTTCTCAGTTCAGTTTCCTGCTATTACAAGCAACCAATTATATAATCTCATTAATAAATGTATCTTAAAACCAGTTAGGGGACTTGCTCCCATTTGCTTCCAAGGAATGTAGGTCACACTTGTATTATGAGAGACTGTTCTAAAGAAAAGAGATTCTGAGAGAGACTTGGGATTTATGGTAGATAAATAGGTGCACGTGAGACTCCAATACAACAGTATGGTCTAGAGAGTTAATACAATCATTGGATATATAAACAGGCAATATTAACTAAGAGTAGAAAATTTATTAAAGCATCTTGTATTCAGCAGTGTATAACCTGCTGATGTATTATTGTGTATAATTCTGGTTTCCACAATGAAAGGGGATGTTAGAAAACTGGAGAGGGGTCAGAGAAGAACTATTAGAATTATCAAAGGATTAGAAAATATGTCCCAAAATGAAAGATCGGGGGCTCAGTGTATTGAATTAATCAAAGATAAGGTTAAGAAGCCATTTAATCACTGTGTATAAGAGCCTACAGTAGTTCCTTGGACTCTTACAATTTATTAATCCATGTCCTGGTGATGTCTGAAATGTATCTCTGTGTGACATGGGCTTAGTTTTTCTGTAGTTTTACATCTGTGTAATTCCAGCCTGAGGAAGATTGTTGTTATTGATTACATGCCGTATATAGGAAAAGCATTGTTATGGAATATGTTATAATTTACAGGACCTAAAAAGTACACCAATTAGCATTCACCAATAAAAAGAACAGGTGCACCATGCTTACATCTGGTATGTAGCTAGAAAGACAAAATACACCTATTTACCTATAATATGTCATGTTTATTATAGTATAAGAACACTTTTCAAAGCTTTTAAAATATTATTATGATTATTATAATGATCCATTTTACTTCCATCTTCTCATGTAGCTTTTATTTATTTACATTTGAATTGATTGAGCAAAGGCAAAATGGAACTTTTCCAAAGCACCAAAGTCCTATTTTCAAAGCAGTTCAAGCATTTGAAAGTCAAGGTCACCTTGGTTCTTCAGATGTAACATCCACTAATTTGCAGTTAGGTACGTACGCTTCAGAAAATTTGACTTGGTACCTATCTCTATCTTTAGGTGTTTAAATACATTTGAATAGGCCTGTCAAAAGTGTCTGGGTAAAGGTCAGGGAGGACAGCAGCATGTGAAGGTGGAAGATAACTTAGGTGACAGTGACCATGAAACGATAGAGTTTAAGATTCTAAGGGGAGGAAGGAAAGAGTACCAGAATAAAGGCAGTGAACTTCAGTAAAGCAAACTTAAAGAAATTCAGGGACCTGGTAGGTGGAGTCCATTGGGAGGTAAGTTTGAGGGGGAAAAGGAGTCCAGGAGAGCTAGCTATACTTTAAAGAGGCTCTCTTAAGGCTGCAGGAGCAATCTAACCAAGTGAGAATGGAAAGTGCAACAGGAGACCAGCCTCGATAGACAGCAATTTCTAAAAGGAGCTGAAATTTAAAAAGGAAGTCTTTATAAAGCGGAAACAGTCATACTACTAAGGAAGAATATAAGAGGCATGCAGGGAGAAAATTATGAAGGCCAAAGCGTAATTTGTGACAGAACTAGCCAGGGACATAAAAGGGAAATAAAAAGGGATTCTTTAGCCATGTTGAAAGTAAGAGGAAGACCAGTGATTCAATGGGTCCCTTGAAGAAGGTAGATGGCAGTCTATTCAAAGAAAATGCAGAGAAGGCTGAGGTATTTCATGCCTTTTAACTTTGGTTTTCACAAATAGGGGCAGGTACAAGATAAGTGCAGTTGGCAGCAGAGATTGGGAAGGGAAAAAACAGCATAGCTTAATGGCAGACAGGTTAGGGATTATTTAGAGAAGCTAGATGCTTTCAAGTCAGCAGAACTGGATGAGATGCACCTTAGGGTACTGAAGAAATTGGCTGAGGTAATTTTGGTGCCATTTGCTATTCTTTTTGAGAATTCATGGAGATTGGGTGAGCTCTCAGATGCCTGGAAAAGGGCAATATAGTACCCATCTTTAAGAAGGGGAAGAAGGGAAGGTATGGGAATTACAGATCAGTCATCCTGATCTCTATGCCTGGAAACATCATTGAGCAAGTCTTCAAGGAACCATCATGAAGCACCTAGAGGAGAACAAGGTGATCAGGAACAGTCATCATGAATACACCAAGACATGCCTGACTATTCTATTTCCTTCTTGAGGAAGGAAGGAGGAATGTCGTGACTAAGAGGGTTAGGCATTGGAACAAGTTACTTAGAATCTACATCCTTGGAAACTTTCAAAAGCAGATTAGATAAACTCTTGGCTGGGATGGGTTAGCCAGGGATGATCCTATCTTGAGCAGGGGACCCCGCAGAGAAGCGCCGCTACCCTTGCCCTGGCCCTACTCCTGGGAGGTGGCCACGCTCCATTCCCACATGCCTGCGTGTACCCCGCTAGGACCAGTCCAGGTACCTCCAGGAGTATGTGTAACCCCGGTTGACAACCCCTAACCAAGACCAATTTATGTGGATGGTATTCCATAACAGGACTAACATAATTCTGCATTCCATGGTGAATCACTGTAGACAACACTCTGCTGTGGTAGTATGTTCTTGAAGATCTGTGTTCTTGGATAGATGAACCAAGCGCATTCTCAATCAAATGAAGCTCTTATAGAGTTGGTAATTTCATTCGAGGCATAATTTCTAGGAATAATAATAGAAATGAATGAGATATTTTTAATGTTCTTGTTATAATTTTTTCATAAAAAAATCAACAAACATAATAAAATGGTATTTAACAAATGTATATTTTAAAATATCCTACTGAAAAATATTTTATTTTTCAAACAATTTTATTAATAAATCAGTAAGATTGGAAATCATGTATGCATAGGTTAATGCTGGAAAATTAGAGAATGAGAGGAGAGAGTGTAATCCTATATATCTACATAGGGGACTGGTTAGCAACACTAGCTGTGTATGGAAATGGTGTGTAGAATCAAAGGGCCCACACACAATCTGAAATAGCAATTATAGACGAAACAAGTACTTAGAGTTCTGAATTCATATTCAGTCAACCAAACATGTACAGGAGTGGAAAACTTGTCTTTTTAGTTAATTAACTAGGTTACTTGAGACTTGTAGATAGTTGTACTTTGATTATAAGACTACTGCTACCCAAAGCAATACAAAAGAGAACTGAGTCTCTCAACTAAATGGATCCTCAACCACAAAGAAATCCTGATAGTATATAAAAAAAAATCATGATATTGTTTTGAAAATCATGACATTGAAAAAAAAATTAAATGGAAGGTGAAATTGAGGGAAGTTCTTTCTTTTCCCCTTTACTTTCTGATTTGAGTCTTTAGTCATGCCAAATCATGTTTCTGAGCATATCTTCACACCCATGATGAACAGGTCATTACTTTTAAAAAAAATAATACAATCTGAAAGTCTCACATCATTTTTAAACATTAGAAGTGGAGAAAAGAGAAAAAAATATCAAATATCACAAGGATCCTGAAACAATTCAAGAGTTTATAACATTGTCCTCTGTATCTTCATACACTCAAAAACCTAACAGCTACACACAGAGCTAGAATCTCTAGGGCTTGTATGAAGGTTCAGCTTTGTCCAAGGTTCAGCTTTCAGATCCTGAAGATTTTTTTTTATATAACTAATTTTATAATTGTGTTACTTCTTATACTTGCAGGAATTGCATTAAAAGCTAACCATATGACTAACAAAACCTTAAGAATAGTTATTTTAAGACCATATTCCCAGGTTTCAAAACAGGCTTTTTCTCAGGAGAAAGTAAACTATTAACAATATCCACTAGCCCATTTTATAATGGTCTCAGAAGAAAAAAAATAATGAAAATAATAAATAAGCGATATTTAAATGTGGGTTACACCAAAATCATAGAACAACATTCCATGCCTTTAGAGGTACTATACATTCTTTTAGTTAATTTATGATAATGAAGCATAAGGAGTTTTGAAATAACATCTGTCTTTCTATAGCTCATCACTAATTATATCTGAGCATCTCCAAACTATTAAAAATATACAGATTTACTTCATTTTTAACACCTCTGGAACCGGATAATGCCACCTTGTGAATGCAACAATTGATCTTTAATTGCTCCACTTTTTCCTCCTCCTGGGTTTCTGTCTCTAGCTCCCTTATAAATTGGATAAATTATATGATATTCAGCAGTTGAATCTTGTTTTAGTTTTGCAGACTGAAATGGTAAGTTTAGAGCAATATGGATATGTGAAATTGTTGTTCCCACCTGCACTACAGATTGGTCCAATTATCTGACACCAGCTTCAAATTACTTTCTGATGTTTCCCCATAATCTTAAACTGCATCTTATTTATCAAAGCAGAGCAGAAAAACATCCTTGATGTGTCAGTTAGCCCTAATACTGTGTGATGCTTTTTCAAGGTTCAGTTAAACCTGCTGCACATTTAAAAGACACCTTAGTGATTTCTGAAAGGGTTTTATGGTTTTTCAATGAATTGCTGACTTGCTATCAAATTCAAATGTATTTTCTTGTAGTTCAAAGGACCTGAACTGTTTATTGAGGGATTAGAATATCACATATATTCTCTTTTTTGGAAAAAAATCATGTTCTTTTTTTCCCATATCAAAGTGATTCCTAACCTTTTGTGGCCAACAGACTACTGACAACCCTTAATATTTCTCAAAGACCAGCTTTTCATCTCATCATCAAACTTTTAATTGAAAATACTAAAAGAGCGCAAGAGGCTTTCTAATCTTCATATCAACTGAGGATCACAGCAGGACCTTTTGGGTCACTGTTTTCAGCCCATAGTTTGGAATGTGTGCCCTATGGAATTTTACATCAACTTCCCTGCTGACTGGTAGAGTTGAATACCCAAATCTGCTGTACCAGTTCTATTGGCTGAAATCTACAGGAATTGGGCCATGCCAGTCCTGTGAATCCAAAGAAATTAATTTTACATGACTTATACTCATGAGGTTCCTGAAACATGCATTATGCAAAGCTATCTTAATTCTAGTTTTGGCAGGTAACAAGGACCTGATAGAAGAACCGCTTGCAGAAAATAATCTGAAATCAAGTGATCACAAGTCGATTGCATTTAGTTTAAGTTCCAAAGTAGGTCTATAACAGGTTTCTTGGACTTCAGAGGGGATAGCTTTGAGAAACTAAGGCAGTTAGTTCAAAAGGTCAGCTAGATAGGCTAGTTTAAAAGCTTAGATATTGAAGTGACATAGCATTAGTTTTAGGTAAAAGTGGAAATAAAATAAGAAGCTTGCATTTCAAGTAAGAGGGTAAAATAGAAAGGAGGGCTACATACCTTCCTAGATGAACAGGAACTTCAAACAGAATAAAGAGATAATCTACACAGCTTGGAAAAAGAGACTGATCAGTGAGGAGGAATATATTTTTATGGTCAAAGAAACTAAGAATAAAGTCAGTGTGTCCAAAGGTTTAGTTGGGTCAGAGCCTCTGAAGAATTTTAAAACAAGTAGCAAAACCTGCTTTGATCAGATAAACAAAAAAACAAGTAGGGTTTCATATGCTGAAGATATGGTGGAAATCAGTGACATCCTAGGTGTGGACAAAGAACTGAATAAATACCAAAGTAGTTGCCTGCTTGTTAGCTTTACTTAAATAGGCTGGAAACAGATGTTGGTTTGTCCTGCCATAAAAACATTTATGGTGGCATAAAGGCTAAGCAAACCTAAGGCTAATCTAATCTAAGTCCCTTGTTGCAACAGAGGTGAAATTTGTGCCACTGTTTTGCAGTGGATGTTTGTTTGCTTTAAGGAGGAAGAATGCAGAGAAGTATAGTTTCCTGTACTCTCTGCTGCCCCAAACAGGAGTGTCCTGCTTGCCCTAGGAATTCCCATTTGTCCAAGGTTCCCATTCCTGGAACATACACATAAGGCCCTAGAAGTGCCTGCCTGGGTGTTTGCAGAGGTGTCACACAAGTTGGATTCCTCAGGTGCAAGTTGTAGGAGTTCTGGTTGTGCAAGGCTTTAACCATGCTAAGCTATATTAAGCTATGGTGCCAAAAAGCAGTATGGGAGACAAGGCCCTCATGACCACTGGATGGCCAGAAAGAAAAACAAACAAACATTATGAGACCTGTCCCTTATAGAAAAACTAGTGGGCTGTGAATAACGTACAGTGTCTATACCTGTTAAGAACAAGCTTTGCTAAGTTGAACTGACCATTAATCAGACCACACTAGTGTACTGTACAAGGGCAATAAACCTTTCTGAGCTTTTGCCACTGAACACAGATCTGGGTTGCTTTTTGCTGAATTGCCTTTGAAATCTGGAAAACTGATTCCTAGCATCAGCCTTCCAGAACACACAGACTCTAGTAGCCTGTATATCACAAGCAACAGCAATTAGATACCACCCAAGAAAACACTCTTCACACTTCAGAATAGCACGTGCCCAGGAATTCTGACTTGGGGCACACCTCTGCAAACTGGAAAACCTGGGTTTCCCCATTTGCAGAGACGCATTCAGGAGTCCAACTTGAATTGTATCTCTGGCAATGAGAAAACCCCAGTTTTGGAGGGTTGACTTTTGGGGGAAGGTGCACACAATATACGAGCAAATGCAGTAATAGGAATCTTTAGGTAAATAGTTGCATGCACATGCAAAAGTCTGCATTCCACTGCCTATGAGCCCCCTTCCAATCTTATGCTCTTACGCATGTACTAAGCTCTTGTCTGCTGTGTTGCCATTGAATCCCACTCTCCCATTCCGTCCCCATCATCGATATGCAAAAACTCCATGGCAAGGGAATTATTGCTTCTTGGGGGCCATAGTTCAGAATATAAAGGACCAATGGGCACCTATACATTTGCTGAACATCTGCTTCCTATGTATGCTGATTAGCACACATCGAAGCAGACTTATTATCTGAGTCTGCTGGACCATGCTAATTGGCATACTCCAGCAGCCTCCACATCACATGTATTTAGCATCCCTGTGCTTCAAAATGGTGTCAAGTGGTTCAACTCAAGCTCATCGAACAAGCTTCAGTTAAAGCACCACCACTGTCATTTTGAAGCACGGGACACTGAACATGCATGGCACTGCAGACACTTTAATTAGAGCGGCTTTCGGAGCCACTCTAATTAAAATGCCCCCATTCATCCCAAAGCACGTGTAAAGATGCCCAATGTACCCCAGGCCTCAGGTTAGATGGTAAAGTGTTATTACCAGTGTTTTTAAACATTAACATGGGTTGTGCCCAAAGAATGTGCAAGTCTGAGGAGCTAGAGCTTTTATGAGAATTTCAGCTTGCAATTTAATGGTTTAGCTGTGTCCCATTGTCCTTTCCCATACCCCTTTTACAAGCAATAATTTGTTGGTTTGGTAATGGAAGTGCTTTCATTGAAGACCAGTTTCCACTCGTCGTCCAGGAGGAAAGAAGCAGGCTATACATTTTCCTTGCTGTCCTTTTCTAATTAAGCTAGAAGTACACTCAGTCAGTCCTGCCTTGAGTATGGATTTCACTCTAAATGGAAGAATTGGAAGCAGCAATGTTCCTAACTATTCTCATTTTATTATATAGGTTTCAGAGCAAAAAATTCAAAATGTGAATGGTAATTGTCTACTGTCAGGCTGTTTCCTCGTGGTTCCTTCAGATAAGAGGAAGAACATAACTGGCCTATGAGGAATGCCCAGTCAGTCTGACAACTAACTCTATATTTAATAAAAATGTTATTCAATAGAATTTGAAGGAATATTCTACTCCCCATGTATAGTAATATTCCAAAGCTCAGAACAAACAAACAAGCAAAAAAATCCAGTTGAGAAACAAATTTGGGAATCCCAAGCTTTGAATTAGTTTTCATAAGTGCCATTTCAAAAGTGAAAATACAACAATTAATTTTTACTGAAGATACTGTGGATATTTCATAATTCCTAAAATGTGTCAGAGAGGAAATAAAACCAAAATTAGACTTAAAAAATCATCACACTTACTTATGAGATGCATTTCTAAAAGTTTGGGGCAAAATAAATCTTTTGTTTCATCCCATGTTCTTAATGGCATTATGTTGAGGATGGATTTGACTAGCAGGCCATAAAGTTAAAATTGGAAAATACTTTTTAAGCCATCTGGTTCATCACTTTACCATGAAGGATTATTCTTATTAATAGATGATGGATATTGTGCAATTTTGCCGCCACAAATACTAATGTGAAATGTCTACCAAAATAAAACTATTTAAGTTAATATTTCGCTTTCTTCACAACCATTAGATTTATCTGTTCCCTTTTTTTAACAACCAAAAGATGCATCTATAAGTGCTATTAATTTGAAGTAATAAATTCAAGGGCAGTGTGAGCCAAAGTAAACTACACATGCTCCCAGGACAGCAGCAATTTGAGCCAAGGTGGAGCAGTTTACTCTAGGGCCGGGGCACTGGTGGTCAGCCCTGGACTCCAAGTAGCAGCAGAGGGGCTGGCTGGGGCATGAGGGTCCTGAAAGTATGGAGCTGTGGGGCTAGGCAGGATGCAGGAGTCTGTCCCACTGCTGGCTGGGCTGATGAGGCACAATTTATGCCCATGGTCAGCGTCTACACGTGCATTTAATAGCAGTTAATTACCCTGCCATAAGAGAGTACTGTAAGGCACAGTTGAGCAGTTAATTCCCCTGCCATAAGAGAGTACTGTAAGGCACAGTACTCTCTTATGGCAGCGTTAATTAGTTTACTGTGGCCTAATGGTGTCACATGTGTAGATGATGATGCTTTACTTTGCAGCTAATTAGTGTACTCTGCAGTTAAGCATACATGTTGACATGGCCAAACCCTCCAACTTCAGCCCTGACAAATTTTCTGATTTAACTATTACTATATCTAAAAGATCCATTTCTGATGCACTGAATTTGGTTGTGCACATTTTATGTAAATCAGGATGCAGACCGAAATAACAAGTGAAATGTTCCCAAGTCAAGTGCACTTGTATTTTCTTTATTTCATAAAGAAAACATTTCACCCTGCTCTCTGGAGCAGACAGCCCAGCCCAGCCCCAGGCTGAAAAGCATGCTGGGATGCTGGGGGTCTCTGATTTAACTTAAACTAGGAAGGGGTCTGGGACAGAAGTTCCATAAACTGATTTGATCGAAATCAGTTAAGTCTGATACTACCAGGCTTATCTAAAACCAGTGTCAGCCATTTAGAAACTGGTTTATGTGCAATTAACTTATGTTTGGTTAAAGGTTTAAACCAGTTTCTGATCACTTAAACTGGTTTATGTATAACTTCTGTCCCTAGCCTAGGGCTCTGAAACTATTTCCACTCCTTTCCTTTGCTCAGCACAGAAAAAGGGGACTGGAGTTGAAGAGCCTCTGGCAAAGGTGCAACTCACAGGAGTCAGCAGGGGTCTGGCAGAGAGGAGAGTGTGGGGTAAGCTCAGTTCTAGATGGGGCAGGGGTCCCAATGGGGTATTGAGTGGGTCCCAGTTGGGACCCAACAGCTGGACAGAAAGCAGGCTGTCCACTTTTTTTCTCTTCCTCCCTTCTCCATCCAGTCATGGAAAAAATTGCAATGTTACAAAATAGTGCTTCATTTCAAGAGTTTACTGCATTGGAAAGTTTCAACTATTTCTAAAACATTTAAAGGGGCTTATACATTTATACATTTGGCTCTTTGAAACTTTTCAAAAGCATTTAAAACATTTTTATTGTCATGCATGTTCACACCCTCAGGGTTGTATTGTTCCTTCTCTCCTAACCTTTACTTATCAGTCTGGTGGGAATATTCTCCTCAGGCCACAGATTATCCTTCTAGGGAGAATAAAAACAGAAAATTTAGGAACAGAATTTAAAATAAACTGAATGTATATAATAGATATGTTTACAGAGTATAATGTAGAGTAGATTTCACAATGAATGTAGCAGTTATATTGTTAGTATTTTGTTTTATTTAAAAAATACATATTTTTAATATTCTTGAAGCTACTACAAAAATCTAAGCCATTGCTGCAGCATTAGTCCTCCTTGCTGAGTAGACTGGGTCTAGACTTTTCTTGTAGGTTGCCCAGTCCAACTGTAAGTGACCCATACAGCTTAAGTCTCATTACTATTTTATAATGGTGCACACTTCCAAAAGTGAATCTCAAGTTGAGGGCCAAAAGTTAGTTACCCTGAAAACTTGTGAACCAGTATCATGACTTCTGCTGCCATACTACCATAGTGATAGCACTATGTGGGCTTATGTTTATGTACCTCATTTTAGCAAATAGGATTTCTAAAAGACCTAAGTATACAGTATAGTTTCACACACTTTCATTGAAAATATGTTCAAGCAAATGCAAAAATGCTTCAGGATTTCAAAATTAAGTACACAACTAAGCCATTAGGTTATTTTCATCTACTCACTTTAAGGCTTTAAAGCATGAGTTGTATATGAAATGTAGCCTAAAGACACAGAAAAAGGATTTATTCTTTTAAGAGGAAGCACTTTTTTAAAACAAGACTTATTTTTAAGGAATAATTTGGTTACATTTAGTTTCCCCAGCCCTTCTCTCTTTTTTTTTCCTGAACTTTATTTTAGTAAATAAACACATGATCCAACATATTTTCATAGGATGGTCCTTCCTTTTGAATTTTGTTCTGTTTTGTTATACTTTATTATAAAGGGGAATGCAGGCTAGCAAGAAATGTGTGGTATATGTGAAATTACTTTTGTTCATGCATAATAACTGTGTCAGAATATCTTTGGTAACTGATTCAACTGCTTCTGTCAGTCAGTGAAATCATTCCATGGGTATTTACACACATTATATTACCACAATATTTCTTGCATGCAGTTAACTACTTGTATCATTTTACAAAAATTTGCATAGCATAAAAATTTGTGTGCTTGTCAAGATTTTCTTTGTCATTCAGTTGTGTGTCATGTAACTCAAAAAATCAATTGACCAGCAGTGCTGTTGAAGTTCTCTGGTGCGAAGGAAGTTATCTAACTTATGTGTTACATGACTATCTGAGCTTTGCAGAGTTTATTTTGGGCAGCTATTATATTACACTATGGTCAATTGTTACATGTCTGAAGATGAGGATGACAGCCTTTACAATTTTGATTGAAAGAATGACAGCAAGCTAAAAGAAGAGTTGGTTGGAATGGATTGAATTGGTGCTCAAATACATTTTCAACTCTAAGGAAAATTCCAAGATAGCTGTTGACCTGACCAGAGAACAGTTTTTGACAAGTACTGCAGAGTAGAAATATGTTTCCATTTGCTGTAGTTCAAATGTACAGTAATCAACTGTCATTATGCCTTCTATTTTATCTAAAATCCATGGGACCAATAAGTTGATATTCATTAACATATTTATTATAATACAGCATACCGTTTGTGATATCCCATTTGTCTGCGTACTGGTTTGTATTATTGTGTCTGGGCTTCTCATTTTCTCTTAATTTGACTGTGTTTGATTTTTCCCTTATTCTTTACAAATGTCCTTTCTCTAATGTAATTGAAAAGGCCACATCTACCACCTGTCTGATTAGTGTAATGTAAATATAAGACTAATTAATAAAATTCAAGAATATTTTCTAATAGTTAATGATAATAATAGATAATAACTACTTGTTTTCCTCTTCAAATGACTAAACAAAGTCAAGGTGGTACAAAATAGCTTAGAGTCAATTTACAACAGCTTTCACACCAGACAGGTCTATTGTACAACTAGTTATAAAACTGGAAATCTAGGTGAATAAAAAAATAGTAAAGAAAGGTATTAGGAACTGTTCCTAGATCATGCTTCAACTTGCTGTAATTATTTCTTTACACTAACTATGACTTCTATTTACTGTTATTTCCAGACCAACAGCAGTTATTGAAGTTCTTGATTATTGTTAGTTTTAATTTCATTGTATCCTGTTATTTTGAAATGTACTTTTTCCTGAAACAGATTAATGAGGGAAATAAGTACAAATAACAAATACCATACAATTAAAACATCCATTCCTTTTCAAAGCTCTATCACAAGCAATAATGCTGCTAAATACTTCATCACTATAGGTGGTATCAAACACCAAATATTATCTGAATCATTCTACTAGCTGTTGGAAATAATGTAAGATATGATGTTTTTACAAAGTCAATTTTTAATGATTTGTAGGCTTGGGTTTTTTAAAAACTCTTTATTTTTAATTGATAATTATTGATTTGATACAATTTTAGATTTGTTGAAGAATTAATTATATTAATCATTTAATGTTTTTAGCTTTAAATATAATTAGCTTCAGTGATTAATGACCTTCAGGAATTTTTGTTAATGAGTTTACTTACTTCCTAGTCTAAAAATCAGTTTCTTTGCTACAGTGGCATGACTACAGAGGGGGAAATGCCCCAGGTGCCAACTTAAGGGGTGAAAAAAAAAAGGCTAACATTGGCAGCAGCACAATTACACCTGTAGTGCAGCAGCTACTGGAAGTCACCGCTGCTCAGAGGCAGAACCACAGGGCGTGCAGTGGCATAGATGCACTCCTCTTCTTCAGTGACATGGGAGCAGTAATTGGGGACTTTTTTTTTCTTTAAATCCACACAGAAGAAAGATGGAATTTTATGAAAACCTGAAAACTCTGTATCATAACCCTCCCCCATGGCCCCATGTCTTGAACACAATTCAACCTTGGCAAAGGCATGTTCTTATTTTTCATTTGGACAAAATTATTTAAAAATCTACTCCACGTTATGGACTAGAGTAAGAGAAATGATACATCTTGAGTTTCCATGTCATGCTGACTTTTGTCTGTCCAGAATAGTTTCTGTTTTAACTATGAAAGAGTACATATGTAAAGAAACAACATGAACTACATTTGCTTTCATACGCTTACTAAAGCTACAGAGGGTATGTAAGTACTTTGGAGGGGGCAATTTTCATTATACATTGTGAACAACTGTCCTCCTGAATTACATATGTACTGATTTGAATACTTCCCTTATTTCCTTTGCTTTTCTTTTGCTATCTTTGTTTTTATACACCAGTTATCTGGATTCTAGCATTTCAGCATTATTTTGGTTCTAGAAATGCAGAACTTCTCTCTTTTCCTTCTAAAGAATAAAATAAATTATTCAATAGTACTGAGCAAGTTGAACATGTATGGAGCAAGTGAGCATGCAGCATCTACACTCAAGAACCTCAAGATCCTTACAGTTCTTCCAGACTCCTTGCTATGCTTGATAGGTATCCATTTATACACGCATACTGCCCATAGTAGTAGAACTGAGTATCATTTACTTTTAGTTTATTGTTAACAATTTTCAATTTTAAAATTATTTCAGTATGATCCATAGTAAGAATTTAGAGCCAGTTTTTAAAATGATTTTACACTTGCACAAAATATAGCCCAAGTAACTGTACCTACCAGACTGCAGTTTTCACATCCTAATTGCGAATTTGTAGTTTTTGTGAGCAAGCACAAATGTCTCAGTAGGCTGAGGTGAGATTTATTTTCTAGCAGACCCAGGAGTGAGGCAAGAAGGAGCATGCTGCCCTCCCCATCTTGGCTGTGCTGTTGGTGTACAGTGATCTTTGTGCTCACTACTCAGTCAGCACAGGTTCTGCTCATATAAGCAGTGAGCTCTGAGCTCACCAGCTGATTGGGGCAGAGTCTGGCCACAGCTTCTGCTTTTGTGGGGCTCTGGAGTCCAGGGAGTGAATGCTGCTGCTGTTCACCCTTCCCCTCCCTCCCTTTCCCCAGTGAATTCAGCAGCAGAGAAAACAAGGGAGAAGTGGTGCAGGCAGTGCCTCAACTCTGGAATTGTGCAAAAGCAGGGACTTTGGCTAGAACCCATTTTGAGAGCTCACATGCAGCACAACCAATGGGGTGTGCAACCGTGCCACCATGCACTCTCTGGATATCAGCCCTTGGGTTCATCAGGCTTTAGGGAGAAGCTCTTGCCCCTACAAGGATCATACATCCCACATTTGATTTTCCACAGTGCAGCCTCCTATCTTCCCTTACAGCCACCTGACACTTTGACATCTGGGGCCCTTTCCTTTCTCATAGGCCAGTGATTCTCAACCAGGGTACCACATAGTGCTGTGACATTCCTTTAATGGTGCCACACAATATTAGCACTGTTAGGTGTGCAAACAGCTGCATATGATTCCCAAGATAAATCCAGAGAGTTCAAATAGGAGTCCATAGTCAAAACCATTATGAGTGATGGAATCTTTTTACTTCTTTGCAACAGAATAATTACATTATTTTTTCTGTATAAAAAAATTAGTGAAAGCTAAGAGCTGAAACTTTCTGAGGGGTGTCCAGAGGTTAAAAAGGCTAAGAACCACTGTCTTAGATCCACTGATTCTTTGCCAAGCTCCTCTCAGCACAGACCTTATCCTCAGGCCCATTTGTAGTCCCTCTGTTTGACTTTCACAGGTCCTGACCTTTCTTCATGTCTTCTTTATACCAAGCAGATTTCTCCTAGTATCATTTCTTCCCCACAGCACACACTTCCCCTTGTACCAACACAACCTTTCTGCCCCTAACAGCTAGAGCTCTTCCCTTAGCCTGCTAAGGTAAGGCCTCCCAGTCTAACCAGTTTAACTTGTCCATCTAAGGCCCCTTCCCTACTTTTTTCTTTCCCCTTTGTAACTGGGAACCAGGGGAGGGAGGTGGGTATTACAATCTCCACAAACTTCCATGATTCCTAGGCTCCTATTCTGAATTTTATTACAGCAATCATCTAAACAAGTTTAAAATATTTTTCTTCCCTTTTAGCATTATATCTAAAATCATTTTGTGAACTTAGCAACCCAGTCTTTTAGGTTTTCAGTACTCTTTTTCATATTACAAAAATCTAAAATTCATTACCAATTAGAAAACTATTATTCTTGCAAATTATCTAAATGCCTATTTTTATCTTCATGTCAGTGATATTCTAATTACAGAAATTGCCCCAGCTAATGTAGATCACTTGCAGCAGTTTGGTTAATTTTTTATGGATTTTTTTGAATAAATAGTTGAGATATAGCATATGATGTAGAGGCATTAGTAAATAGCTTAATATGAATCATGAATACCATATCTGTCAGTCAATTCATACTTCCACCAAATGGGGGGAAAAAACACTTAAGAAGCTTCTAAACTCTTTAAATGCTTGTCCTATCCAAAGTTTTTTATTTTTTATAGAAATGCTTGCTTTTTACCTGTTGGATTTATCATATGCATCATTCTCTTTCTTGTATACACACTCTAACATTGCATTAGATTACCAATAAAACTCAGTAGTGTTGATACTTATCATATAGTAGTATCAGAAAGCTCAAAAGTTTCTCACTACTCTGGAAAAGGAAATAAATGCAGTAGCTCACAATGCAAAGCTATCATAAAAATTTGGTTCAGTTAAAGTGACCTTTAATGGAGAGCACTGAAGTAAATGTGAACTATATGAATTGTGTCTGTTAAGGCTGTAAGACTGGAAAGGTAGCAATATTCTGTAATTTCATGCTCTAAAATTTGCATCCTCAGTGAATAGGCATACCTCAACTATATAATGTGCCCCCCAAAATAACAGAAAACCTTTCAGTAGGGTTGGAGTGATGTACCTGTGATAGTCCAAAGAATACATGAGAATCAATAATATTTCTTCTTATTGGAATAACAATATGGTTGGGATAGACTTTCACAAGCCTTGACACAGAATATTCTTCTTTGTGTCACCTTAAGAATACAGGGGCCTGAAGTACTCACCACATTCAAAAGCTTGTTTAGGACTATCCAACCATGCAGTTAGTCCAATAAAACAAATCTTTCAGTTAGTTTTCCATTGTCAAATTCTTTATCCCCAGAGTGTGCCATCCCTCCTCTTATGTTGCCTTACTCAACTCTGAAGAAATTTCCCCTCCCCTCTAGTGCATAAACTCTGTATATGTTGTTGCCAGCAGTGTGAGGACTAATGGACTGGGGGTAGAGGCATCATGCCACTTCTCCCCTCAGGCTTCCCATGTTGCCCCTCACCCCACCTCCCATCTGGGGTAGAGTCATAGCACAGTCTGCAAGTGACTGGTGGTGGGAGAAGGTGAGGGCAGCACAGCCCCCTCCAGTCCATTGCTCTTGTGTTGCGGGTGGCTCTACATTACTCCATGGTGTCGTGGCTGGCATCAGTGTCCCAGTGGCAGTGGCTGTGGTAGCAGCAACGAGTCTCAGCACCCCGCTCTGCCCTGTCCCAGGTCCCACCTACTGGACCATACAAGTGGCTCCTGCCTGGTGCCAGTCCAGCCAGTTTCCAGCCCCATGCCCCACTGTGGGCACACAAATCTGGGGGGCACATACCCACCCCCGTGCACCCGATACATCACCTATCGTGTTGACTATGATCAGGTATCTCCCCTGCCCCACACACTGAAGGTCTGGGGATGGGAGGCAGTGGGTCAGATGCAAGGGGCACCTGTGGGACTGGGGGGGATGTGGCTTGTGAGCAAGGGACGGCACCATATCAGGGAGGCTTAGTGTCATATAGCAGCTGGACCTGCAACCTGGTGAGCAAAGGGGGCAGGAGGAGTTCTGATTTTCTATGATAAAAAAACCCAAAATCAAACGCCAAAATCTATAGGTATTTAAAATATAGTTTATTATAATGATTGAGGCACTAAGTTTCCAAATTACTTTATAATTGTAAATATATCAATAAAAAATTGTGTATAACTGATACCTATACATACAGCAGCATTACATTTTAGTCACAGAAAAATGCGGATTTGGGGGGTTTTAATCAGAGAATTTTTGTATTTTTTAACTGAGAATCTTGGTTTCTTAAACAAAGAAAACTAGGATCCTGGTCATCATTTCTTAAACTTATATCTTGGCTCTGGATTTGCTATCTCTTGTCTCAAGGATGCAGTGAAGTAAGAATTGTATTTCTTTCTAACCTTAAGACTTTATGGGCACGTACACACATGCAAGCACATGTGCTCACAGCAGCTCAAATAGAAGCAGTGCAAATTTGAGCCAAGGCTTTTTGCCTTAGTGCACGTGCTTGGACGTGCACTTTGTTGTGGAGCAAATTGTGCCACTTGGGGCAAAATAACCCTGCCTGGCTCCTCCCAGATTTGCAGTCAGGGGGAGCTAGAGCCCAGGGCCAGCACCAGTGTTGTCCCCAGCAGTATAAAAAGCTGCCCTGGCAATTAGCTCAGGGCTATAAGCTCTCAGGAGCTTCTGGGGTCCAGTCAATTGGTACCTGGGGACAATACCCTTTGTGCCAGCTGGACTGCTGAAGCAGCCATGAGAGTTCCCTGCACCCTCTACCCACTGCAGCAGTCCGGCAGTGGGGGGTGGTGACCTGCTGTGCACCTGCCAGACCTGGATGGGAACTGCACAGCCAGTTGAGGCATCTGCCCCTCTGGGCCAGCTGCCAGCGGACTGTGGTTGCAGGGTTGGCCTTTGTGTGGCACTATTTCCATTTGTGCCCCCTGCCCGACCATCTGGGCAGCTATCACCTGGAAGATGTTCCGGGTGTGGTGGCCTGTTTGAACTGTCAAAGCATGTCCTCCTGACCCCATTTGGCCAGGAGGTCAGCCAGAGCCAGCTGGGTCCAAGGTGCCAGCTCTGAGCAGGCAGGGTCCTGCCACTGGCCTCCCTAGCAGGAATTCTGGTGTTCCCTATTGGAAAACTGAAAAAAAAAAATTTTAAATATCCCAAAGTCACTCTGTGGAATACTCCCAAATCAATGTTTCTCCACAAGTAAAACAAAAGACCATTATAAAGTGAGTGAGAGAGAGAGCGAGCGATCAGTTGGACAAGGTTTTATTGATATATCTACAGTGTTAAAGCAAGTCTCTTATCATAATAATAAAGTGAACTCTAAATACATGTTTCATGAATTTATGAATATGTGAATATATATTTTGCTGCCCACCCACAGTGGGGTTCAGCACCTACACACGGGCTACGGCCCCACAGCAGCGGTTTTGGCCCCCACACATGGGCTATGGCCCTTCCACCAGGGACCAAATGACCCCACAGGGGCTACCACCCTCCCTGCAAGGCCCACATGCCCCACCCAAGCCCCTCAATTGCTGCTCCACCTTGCCCCATCCCTCGCCAGCTGCTTCAGCCCCCCAATGCCCCCTTAATCACCGGCACTGGAGCCCTGGTCCTAAACACATGGCCTGGCCAGCTGCGTGTTTCAGTACCATGGTGAGGGCCCAACCACAGAGACGCTCTGGCAGTTAGAGCATCTCCGTGGAGGACCCAGCCTCTGGTTGCCTCAGGATATGGTCGGGGGCCATGCTCTTCTCCGCTTTTTTAAATTTCAATTTTTTTAGACCTCTGGATATCCAGGGGTCTCATTTTCTCCCCGCACTGCAAGTTTGCAGTGCGGGGAAAATTTTTTCATTCCCACATGTGCCTCTTGCTCTATCTCAAAGGGGTTTGAGATGGGGCAAGAGGCATGTGCACGCTTGTCTGGACGCACCCTATGAGTCCCAAAGGGATTTTTAGTCAGGACAGCTGCTCCTAGGATTTATAGTAGAGTAATCAACTCTGTTTCTTTGCTAGAGGTCACATTGATGTTATCATGTGATTCAGAGTATTCTGTGGGCCTTGTTACACCTTATACTATGAGCTGCACAAATATTGATCTGTGTTAATGCTAACTCTTTGGAGCAGTCACAATTCAGACCAGTGTGCGGGCCAGGAGCGGTCCGAGGCCCTTTTTTCGCACGGCGGGCTGTGGCCAGCAGCCCAGACACGCTGGGTCGGGGAAGGCAGGCGACACGCTAGAATTAGGCATGGAAGCTTAGTGGTTGATTTAAGATTATTTTACTTACACCAAAGATGGTCACGGTGCAGGCAGGAAAACTTGCTTGAGTTGCAGTTACAGACAGAAAAGAAGAGAGGCGGACTAGAGTTCCTTCCCGTGAACCTTCTAGCCCATCCAGTTGAAAGCTCTAAACCGCGAGCCCGTCGTGTCAACCGAAGAAAGTAACTCGAAGCAAACAGCTCTGAATACACTCACACGAAGTTTGCTAGGCTCCATGGAACTTGCGCACAAGGAAGGGTACGTCGAGGGATCAGGCGGCGACGGGGAGAGGTGAGAGGCTGATCAGACCCCTATAGCCAGCTCTAAGGTACACGCACTGGGTCCGATAGGCTCCGCAGCGCACCTAGAGTTCTCCTCAAGATGTTTACGGAGTCCTCCCTTGCGGGGTTCTCCTCCGGAGATCTCCAACTTGGGCGGAAACCGTT
>NW_005842927.1:311945-312305 GCF_000455745.1 Alligator sinensis
CAATCGCTAGCCGCCACGTGGGAATAATTTAGAACTGGCCAATAGTGGGACACAAATCCACATACAAATGGCGGGAACTCCTTGCACCGTGCATTTCTCTTTTGCAACTAAGAAATGCACCCTGCAAAGAAAGCTACGAGTGGCGGGAAATAATTTAGCAGTGTCGAAGCACACACAAACAAAAATCACACCCTTGGGTTGTGACATCCCCCCTTGCTGAAGGCATAGCTAAATTAGACCGCATGCTCGTCACTCGAGTTATTAAGAGCTCTTACCACGGGTCGCTGAACTAAACGAGTAAACACAAAATTCGCTAACATAAGAAGTTCGTCCTCTAGGGATCGAATCAAATAATAACCA
>NW_005842927.1:313437-317530 GCF_000455745.1 Alligator sinensis
TCTTATTGCTTCAGGCAGGAGGGGCGGATGCACTCCTCCGCTCGATTCTTCCTTCCGTCGGCATGAAGGCGTGGTCGTCGGAAGCGATGCTGTGTCGGTGGGCGGGGTCGCCGGAAACAATGCTGCGTCGGTGGGCGGAGTCGCTGACCGAACTCTCGCGGGTTCCTCCGAAGCTCCACCCTTCTCTTCCAGTTCTTCCATGCTGTCTCCCTCTTGCTCGGCGCCATCTTGTCGTGGCGTTTCAGGATTCTCTTTCGCAGCTGCTTCTTTGACCGCTCAAACGGCCATACGCAGCTGGGCTTTTAAACTTAAATTCTTTTGCATTAAATCAGTTGCTGTACGAAAAGTTATAGTTAACACTCCCCCCTTGTCGTATTGTGGGGCCACCCTCTCATCTGCGGCACGTTCCTCCATCTCCAGATCTTCGCGGAGCTCGAATGGAAGCTCGCAACTCCTTAATCTAGATGCCAGCATAAAGGGGGCGAACCGGTCGATCGGTACCCGTCTTCACTCTCCCGAGCACATCTTAGGCAATGGGCACACTCCCTGGTGAGGGTCGGGTTTACTTCACCCGCCGGGTTGACTCTGGCGAGGGACACAGTGTCGAGGGGCCTGAACAGGACCCTCTCATCGCTCATTATACACCCGAATGCCGCGGGGTGCAAATACACTTCTCTTTCTTTCTGGGCTCTGTCTTCGGAAGCTCCCTCTTCTCCCTTCAGCGAAAGGTGTCCGCTGATAAATCTTTCACCTGTTCCGCCCGCCTGGTAGTAAGCAATATGCGCCTCCAGTTCCATAAAGTTTTCTACTTGGCGTTTTCCACTGCACCAAGGGAAGTTCTTAACTAATTCTAGCTCCAGCGTACCTTCCCCTGATCCCATCCTTGTTGCCATGTGCGGGCTGAGAGTGGTCCGAGGCCCTTTTTTCGCGCAGTGGGCTGTGGCCAGCAGCCCGGACATGCCGGGTCGGGGAAGGCAGGCGGCACGCTGGAATTAGGCACGGAAGCTTAGTGGGTGATTTAAGATTATTTTACTTACACCGAAGATGGTCGCGGTGCAGGCAGGAAAACTTGCTTGAGTTGCAGTTACAGACAGAAAAGAAGAGAGGTGGACTAGAATTCCTTCCCGTGAACCTTCTAGCCCATCCGGTTGAAAGCTCTAAACCGCGAGCCCGTCGTGTCAACCGAAGAAAGTAACTCGAAGCAAAGAGTTCTGAATACACTCACACGAAGTTTGCTAGGCTCCATGGAACTTGCACGCAGGGAAGGGTACGTCGAGGGATCAGGCGGCGACGGGGAGAGGCGAGAGGCTGATCAGACCCCTATAGCCAGCTCTAAGGTACACGCGCTGGGTCCGATAGGCTCCGCAGCGCACCTAGAGTTCTCCTCAAGTTGTTTACGGAGTCCCCCCTTGCAGGGTTCTCCTCCGGAGATCTCCAACTTGAGTGGAAACTGCTCAAGCCTCTTATACGGCTAGCAAGCCAATCGGTAGCCGCCACATGGGACTAATTTAGAACTGGCCAATAGTGGGACACAAATCCACATACGAATGGCGGGAATTCTTTGCACCGTGCATTTCTCTTTTGCAGCTAAGAAATGCACCCTGCAAAGAAAGCTACGAGTGGCGGGAAATAATTTAGCAGTGCCGAAGCACACACAAACAAAAATCACACCCTTGGGTTGTGACAACCAGCAGGGGCCTGGAGGACTGCAAGGTAAGAATTGCCTCCACTCCCATTATGGACTTCTCTCCTACCCCCTGTGATTCCCCCAGCTGGCCCAGAGAGCATCAGTGGCAGCTGGGCCGGCAGGTTAACTCTTCCCTACCTGCTCCTCTGGGACAGACAGCAGGGTTTGCCACAATTAAATGGAGAGGAGGGTGGGGGGCAGTACATGGGGATCTGGGGTGCTGCGGAGAGAGGGTGCCTCCACTCCCATTATGGACTTCTCTCCTACCCCCTGTGATTCCCCCAGCTGGCCCAGAGAGCATCAGTGGCAGCTGGGCCGGCAGGTTAACTCTTCCCTACCTGCTCCTCTGGGACAGACAGCAGGGTTTGCCACAATTAAATGGAGAGGAGGGTGGGGGGCAGTACATGGGGATCTGGGGTGCTGCGGAGAGAGGGGTACAATGGATCCAATTTGTGCCAGGGGTGGTGAGTGGGGTGTTTGCACTAAGGTGTAGTCTAGCGTGGCTATATCTGAATGTAACATGAGCTGGTAGTACAGATCAGAGACAATCCAGCCCTGTTTATAGCAGACTGGATACAAAGATGTTCCATATTTAATTCAGAACATCTGTGGGACTGGTTTCATCACACTTTAATTTGAATGTATGGCATGCTTGGCATTGGGCTTCACAGAGTCTGTAGGTGCCCGTGCATCAGGAGCAGTTTATGAGTCCCTATGCATCACCAAGTTGAAAGCCTAATATAAAAGGCCAAAGGAGCTCTGGAAACAGAGTGTACACAAACTAAAGGTAAAATAGTACCATTATATCTTGGTAGTTAGTCTTTAACTGCTAGTCTGGGTAGATATAAATGACTGCACAATGTATCTGTTAAAAAATAAACAGAAGAGGTTTTCTGTTGGTAATAATGATGTGAATCACCCACACTATGAAGCCAAAAATTCTGTGTAGGAATCAATACTGTCTCTAATGAAAACAACATTGAAGCTGTTTCTGAGCAAATGAGCTGTACTCCTGGATTCTAGATAATGCGATGCACAATCTGGCATGACTGAACCATTCATATGCAGCATGCTACGAAAGAGTAAGAGATTTGGTGTAATATTTATTTAACTTTCATTAAGGTGTGTGTGTGTGTGTGTGTGTGTGTGTGTGTGTGTGTGTGTGTAAAGCTTCTGCAGATCTGTCTCTCTACAACAAAAAATATTTTGGCAAAATGTTAACAGGTTGCATCTTTTCACTTAGCACATCATGATATATGAATATATCTTTTCTGCTAAAATGGTACTTTATTTCTTTTTTAATCTCATTTGATTGTACTAGTTTGGCCAAAATAGCTCACACTGTGTGAAACAGGTGGAATAATAAAAGCTTTAAAAAAAAATGCTTTATGACCCACAGCACTGTGAAAGTGATGTCATAAAAACACAGTCATGCCTCTGATCATCTGTGAAAAGTCATATAAAATTTAGTACCAGTGAAATGTGTTTTTAAAGTTTGCATTGTGCATGTTTCTACATGTTACATAATTTTTCATGGATACCTAGTTTATAATTAAGACTCCAAAAGGTGATGTTGAAAAAATGTGTATGATTTAATACCATATGAAATAGATCAATTTTGTCCTTTCAGTAAGTAATTAAAAACAAAGTGCATCTTATTATTCTTTGCCCAATTAGTATTAATCTACATTTCTGTGATTTACATATATTTTCTTCCTCAGTCCCATATCAGTTGATAATGTTCTTTTATTGCTCTTGGAGAACAATGACTTAAAAGTGATTCAGATTTACTGATTGATTATGAAGAGGACTTTTTATGTACTGTTCTGAGAGAATGGTTTTGGAATACTTACCCAAACAACTCATAAGTGACTCTTAAATGCTTGCTTTAAACATTGCTCCTTATTAGAACAATACCTAAAACTGCTTCATTCAAGAGAAGTAGTAAGAGGCTTTTTTTTTTTTGTAAAATAAAAAAGGTATTGTCAAGTAAAATGCTATTAGTTTATTATTGGCTTTAATAGAGTTTTATCACGGGTACATTCATCCCAATGTGTACAGATATGGTCAAGTAACCCTTTACTAGCAGTTGTGGGGGTGGGCTCATTTCTATATGCCTAGTAGGGGTGTGCGAAATGGGCCATATTCGATTCAGATTTGGCCTCTATTACTGTCCTTGATTCGATTAGTTGATTTGGATCACTGTCCCCTATTTGATTTGGCCAAACCTGAATCTAAAGATTTGATGATGATTTGGAGAATCAGTGATTCGGCTACAGAGAAAGCTGTTTTTTCTACATAGCTCAAGGTACCAGGTGCAGCTAGTGAACACTGCAATGATGGAGCAGATGAAGCATCCCATAGGAGCCGGGGGGGGGGGGGGGGGGCGGAGAGTGCGGGGGGGGG
>NW_005842927.1:317565-320455 GCF_000455745.1 Alligator sinensis
CTGGGGGGTGGCCCCCCCCCCCCCCAGCTAAGTGATTGGCTGCAGGGACACACTGGGTGCCCACCCAGACCCAGGAGGCAATAGTCATTGAAATGCGAGGGTGCAGGGGGGCCCCCAGTGGACCTGGAAGTGGACCAGAAGTCCTTCTGGTCCACTTCCGGGTCTGCTGCTAAGCGTGCTGGAGACCCCCCTGTGCTCCTGCAGGGTGCTTCATCTGCCCCACCATCACAGCATTCAGGATCCACCTGGTACCTTGAGGTATGTAGAAAAAACATTTAAAGCTGTGTCTATGTCCGAATCATTGAATCTTTCTGAATCTCTCTGAATCGATTTGGAGGGCTTTGATTCAATTCAGAGAGATTAAAGGGTCTCCTGACTCAATTCAGACTTGGAGATTTGGCCACTGAATTGGGCTGAATCTCTGCCAAATCAAACCAGTGACCAAAGCTTTGCACAACCCTACTGCCTCAGTATCCTTCCTTAAAATAATAGAAGTATGGCATCAGACCATGGAAAGCCATACTCTTATTTCTAGTCCTAGGAAATTGAAACCTCCCTCGTCCTATTTTATGGTAGTTCTTCCTGAGTTATAAGCTTTCAGATGACCTTGGAAACTTGAAACTACAAATACTGAAATATATGGTTCATATGCTCTTTTTTAGTATTGTCACAGCAATACAATCAGAACATAGATGAAGCAACAAAATTCTGTGTTTGAAACTTTGGAAGGCTGATGTTATAATTCATGAAATGAGAGTGAAAAGAGCTGGGGGGAGGGGGGGTTCTCCTTAAGAAGTCCATTTCTGCAAGCCTTCTAGCTCTGGGCCTTACAATAGTATACAGAGAAGTATCTATCCCATTCTGGTACATAAGAAGCACCTCACTTTGTTCAATAAATTACATAAGAGCTCACTCAAGCAACTTGCAGACATACTCCCTTGTCACTTATTTAATGGTAATCATACTTTGAAGGATCACCATTAAAAATGCATTTATCACCACACAAAATGTTGCTTCAGTTATTAAATGCCAACCACTGGACATTGCACCTTTCACATGAGGATGAGAAAGAATGCTGCAATCATAAATATGCTGGGCTATTGGAAATACCTTGTATAGTTGGGTACAATGAAGGGAAGACTAAACAATGCTTCCTTAAAGTTGGCTCCTATTGGAAAGATTTCTTAATGTTTGCTCCGATTTTCTAGAAATCAAACCATGCTGTCTCCAAAAAATACATGTTAACATTGTCACCAATTAAGGCATTAACACTGAAGTCTGGTTTAAGTATTCTGGCACAAGATGCAAATGCCAAATAGTGGATATCCCTAATGATCTTATTAATTTCAGTAAGCTAATACAAAAAACAAAACAAAAAGAGATAAGAATATTTACATTTAACTTAAAAAAACCTGTTTTTACAAATGGCAAGACTTCCTGGAAACATAGGCCTCCATTGTGCAAAAACACAATCTGCAGTTGACATTAGGATTTGAGACAGGGTGGTGTGCTGAGACCAATTTCCCAGATGCCTTTTCAAGAAGCACATAGTGTTTCTGAAAGCACTAGAAATTCATACAGTAGTAGTCATGGCTATGCATACTATTTTGCCTCAAGTGTTTCCTTTTTCTTGTACTTTGTTTCTACTTTTTCTTATCTGTTTATTGGGGGACATTTTTTTCATGCTTATGCATTTTGATAACCTTTAAATGAGAGACAACATGTTGTTTTTTCCAGAAACACACTTTGCCATTCAGTGCACAGGATGATGGTGGTCACTTGATCAGTGATTGAATGATTTTTAAAAATGTTTTCCTTATTGTTCATTGTTTGGCTCCATGCCTTATTTATTCACACTATTCAAACTTCCTCTGAAGACAAAATTACTACTTCTTCATAAGCAACTTATCACAATAGCATCAGATATTAACAAATATTAATTTATGTATTTCCACTACAATCTTATATGTTGATTGAGTATTATGCCTGTTTTACAGGTCAGGAGCTGAGAGGTACAAAGAGATCAATTTCCAAAGTAATTTTGAGTCCCTGATTTTAATGGCTAGGCCCTTGGCCCTGGCTCTGCCCTCAGCCCCAACAAACCTTGAACCTTTGTCAGGCCTTCAGCCTTTTCCTCTAGCTGGGGGTCCTCAAGCCCAAGGTCCACTTTCCTAGAGCACCGCTTCTGGGTCCTTGACCCCTGTCACGGGTACTCTGGGCCAACCCTCAGCATCCCTGACCTCACCGTCATTGTCTCCACCATCAGTCTGGTCCCTGGCCTTGGGCTGGGCTACTTGCTTCTCCAGCCCTGACCCCTGTGGTCCTCAACCCCAGGCTGGGCTGCTTGCCTCTTCAGCCATCAGGTCCCTGACCTAGGCCAGACTGCCTGATGCTGAATGCCCAACAGGCATTCCTTCATGTTCTCCTTACCTCCCCCATAGCCACAACCCAGTTCTCTGGTGTTAAATAAACTTATGCATCAGCAAAAAGAGATATTAAAAAATTGTTTTCCCACTCTTGGTAAATACCCTACCCAAGATGCACTTCTTCATGCTAGTCTCTCTGTCATAGGTAGCTTTGTTGTCCAAGAGCTTGCTTCCTATCATCAGCTTCCCTGGAGAGTTTAATTCCCTGGAGAGTTTAATCCTCCCACCCCGCCATCTTTCCTTTACCTGAGGCTCTGCCTGGGTGGGCTGTGGCCACACCCCATCCCTTGGGGACAAGCCTAGCAAGGGCTGCTTCCCCCTTCCCCCTCCAGGCACACCCCAGCTGGGGTCCCTGCAGGCCAGGGTGGAGGTTTAAACTCCTCCCCAATCATTTTCAGCAGCCTGCTAGGGCCTGGCTGCCCCCCCCCCCCCAGCCACGCTTCCCCTAACCTTTTAGACGAGCG
>NW_005842927.1:320480-369355 GCF_000455745.1 Alligator sinensis
GGGTCCGGGCCCCCCCCCCCCCCCCAGCACAGCTTCCCTCAAGCTTTGTAGCTGCTGAGAAAGTGAAGGGTGGGCTTGCTCTAGCATGCCCAAGTTTCTGGCCTGAGCCACTGCAGGCATGTGGCTGTATTTCTGGAATCAAAAGTCAATGTCTATTCACTCACAAGTCAGTTCAATCTATGCAGGTTAGACTAGCCTGTAAAGATTGAATCAATTTAGACTCAGGCTTTTTGAATGTCTGTACTTAGCCAGGATTCATAGATTCATAGATGTTAGGGTTGGAAGGGACCTCAATAGATCATCGAGTCCAAGGATGATAAAGGTAATTCCATAACAAAGATATCTTCCAGCTGCTAAATTTAAATCCTTTCTCCATAGCATGTGGTGGCTAGTACAAACATTTTTAACTGGGATGAAACAACAATATTTTCCCTACCTCTAGTCTCAAACTGGCTGAATTATTTTGACTAAACTTTTAATGCACAGTTCACCTAGAACCAAATACCTGGCATGTAAAAGTTTAGTTCAGTGGTTCACTTTGCCAGAGTTAAAAGTAATTGAAAACAGAGCCTTCTAATGGCAAGTGACAGAAAACCCTTAACTATAAACAGTGCCATCAACCTCACCTATAATTATGAAGACTTAAATAATAGCAAAAACATACTGAAAGCCATGTCTTTCTCTGAGATTCCAGATTCAACCAAAAAGGGATACTTTAACCTGTAATTTTATTTGATTTTGTTATGGTGGTGTTTTCTGCTGCTGTTTTATATAGCATTATAACTGTGACTTTGTAGGGCTAGGTAGCATTTTTATGCCATAGTTCTGGGTGTTCAATTGGAGGTGATTGTGATAGTTTATTGATATAAAATGTTGAACTAGTTATTGTGAAGTTTACTGTATCCATGTATTGAGATAATTCAGTAGGATTGTCAGGAAATGGACATGGTTTGGAAGGGAATGAAGTAACCTGGTAATACATTGCTCAGAAAACACCTGGGCTAGGGATGGGGATTCAAAAAGCTGAAGCTTGAATTGATTCACTCTTTGCAGGTTAGTCTAAGATGTGCAGCTTAAACTGATTAATAGCTGGACAGACATGCTCTGTTAAACCAGGAAAGGAAGGCACATGCCTGCAGGGGCTCAAGCCAGAAGCTGGGGGGGGGGTGGCTACAGTGTGCCACTGCCAAAGTGGGGAAGAGAGACGCCCTCCAAAGCTCTCAACCCTCCCTGCTGGAGTGGAGGGGGTGCGGTCAGGCATCAGCCTGGGCTAGCACACAGGGGATGGGAAAAAAGTCCTTTCTCTAAAGCAAGGTTTTGAACACAGCAATTTGCAAAGCGTACAACAGGGAACTATCAAAAATCTTCACCTAAGCTAAGATACAGCCCCATAAAACACAGCATACACAACTTATTCTAACTTAGTCTAACTTAAAATGTAAACCAGAAAGACAAGATATAGTTTTACTAATCCTGAGGGCAGAGTGTCTCCTTACAGCCAGGCATTCAGAAAGTCTTTGTTTACATGTTCTGCTTTATAATGTTAATGTAGCTCTCTGCATTCTTTGGTGCAACTTCTCTTAACTAAATCTCCAGCATGTGTGATCACTGATGAATGATTGTCAGGTCTTTGCCAAAACTTTCCACCTCTCCCTCTGGTCCTGTAAGTCTTAGCTCTGGGCTCAGAGCTGCAGCAGGCTTGCTTCTTTCTCCTGCTTTGGGACCACTGTGCAAGCCACGCAGACTACAGCCAAAGCCCTGGTGTTCTGGAGGAGAGAGGGGACAGAGGGAGTAATTAACTCCATCCTGCCTGTTTGTAGGCAAGCCATGGAGGTATGGCTGGGGCTGGCAAACAGCAGCTGCAGTCCCCAGGTTTTGCCAGAGCAGAGGTGGAGGGGGGAGAAGAAATTTGCCTCAGGGGCTATGGCAGACCAGTGCCTGGCCACACCCTGCCCCTGCCCCTGCTCTGGCTAGCTGTGCTTTGGAGCAAAGACCCCTGCCCAGCCCAAAAGCATGCCCGGATGCTGGGGGAGTCTGACTTATCTTAAACTAGCAAGGGGTCTGGGACAGACATTGCATAAACTGGTTTGAGCCAAATCAGATGGCTCCTGGTATTATCAGTAGTACATTCAATCAGGTTTATCTCAAATTGGTTTCAGCTATTCTCAGGCTGGTTTATGTACACTGAACATCTGTTCTGTTACAGGTTTAAGCCAGTTTCTGATCACTTAAATTGGTTTATGTGTAATGTCTGTCCCTAGCCCACAGGGCCAAAGGAAGAGCCACTTGTTTTGGTGCTCTCTAAGACTAAACTTACAAGACAGGTTTTTCAGAACACCGCCTGCTGATTGAGGTTGGGAAGGCGGGGCAGGTTAAGGGTCATGATAAAGATAAGAGTTAGTTAGTCAGTGGCCAGGGCAGCCATGTGGGGGTGGGGCTGGGGGAGTGGGCAGGGGTCAGGGGGCTCATGCAGAGCCCCCCACGGAGCATGTGGCAGTGGGCAACAGTGGGGATCCCCCCACCAGGCAGCATCCTGTGCATGGGGGCTTTTCTTTTAAGTGCCAGGAGCTGGGGCAGGCGGGGCAGCCATGGAGGGAATGGGGGGAGCTGGAACAGTGAGCAGAGGTTGCAGGGGCTGGGGGAGCAGGCAGGGGATGGGGCCTGCAGGGCCCCATGGTCCCTCCCCCCCTTGTCCAGCCTCCCATCCTCTACCCCCTACTTACCAGCTCAAAGACCATCTCCAGCTCCCTGCTGCAGGAGGTGGGGACTGCCAGAATCATCAAAGCTCTCTCAATCTTTTCCGAAGATTTGGAGAGCTTTGAATCAATTCAGACCTTTTTATTGGTCCCCTGATTCAATTTGGATTTGGAGATTTGGCCACCGCATCAGGCCAAATCTCCGAATCGAACCGAATCGGCACCTGAAGTTTCGCACAGCCCTACTGCCCACTACGTGATGCTCAAGTGGCAAGGTCATCCCAACTCACATGAATGGTGGGACTCCCCATACTTGCCTTACTATCGCTATTACCATTGCAATCACTTCCCTGCTGGGATACATTCCAAAGTCCAGGAGACACGGGCAGGGTGAGACAGGGGCAGGAAGAATTAAATTTTCAATTGTATTTTTTTCAAAAAATCCTTACCCTTTGTCCTGTTTGATGCACGGCACCTGATACTTAGAGGCTACTGCTTCCATTTAGGGATATTTTTCTCATGTTTTGTGCTCCATACACATTTGAATATACTTAAGGTAGTCCCAGTGTTGTATCATACAAGTGTCTTTTTTAAAAAAAGTAAAGGATAATATATATTTAATTTTGTTATGTAGGACTGCATAGGGAAATGCTCTTCACAAGACCTATACCAGACACTAAAATGCCTGGCTACAGCTCTGAATATGAATATTTTCCCTGTTCAGAAAGAAAATGTCTAGATTCCTCTTTCCGTAACTTTGGGCAGTTTGTAGAATGGTACAGTTTGTAGAATTTGAGGACTCTATGTACTAACCTCAACCTCTAGCATTTGTACAGAATATGTTTTAAGTAGTTAGAAGTTAAACACAGTCTGTTTCAGACAATTGCTACCCTATTTCTGTTAACAGATCAGTGTTCTTTCAGGATAAACACATTTTTGTTGCCTTGTGGATTTTCCCAAACAAGATGCTTAAAGTAACAAAGCTGATGAAAAATGCACGTTACAAACTTTTATTTCAATTTTATCTTTATATTTTTGTAACTGATCATTGGTATAAAAAATTTGCAAATGATTAGATAGCCCTATAGTTCTTAGGGATCATATTTCCTTTCACAGGTTATTATTAGGGAAACATACTATCAGACTGTAATTCTTCCACCCAGCCAACTAATGCCAAATAGCTTGCCATGGAAATGTGCATGCCCATTTGGTTACATACAAATTTCATAGATTTCATAGATTTCTTAGACATCAGGGCTGGAAGGGACCTCGGAAGATCATCGAGTCCAGCCCCCCGCCCAAAGGGCAGGAAGTCAGCTGGGGTCATAGGATCCCAGCAAGATAAGCATCCAGTTTCATCTTGAAGGTGTTCAATGAAGGCGCTTGAACCACCTCCGGTGGCAGGCTGTTCCAGACCTTGGGGGCTCGGACAGTAAAGAAGTTCTTCCTTATGCCCAGCCTGAAATGATCTTGAAGTAGTTTGTGACCATTCGACCTCGTCATCCCTTGGGGCGCTCTGGTGAACAAATGTTCCCCCAGATGCTGGTGGTCACCCCTGATAAACTTGTAGGTCGCCACCAGATCACCCCTGAGCCTGCGCTTTTTCAGGCTAAAGAGCCCCAGGGCTCTCAGCCTGTCATCGTAGGGTCTGCTTCCCTGACCTCTGATCATGCGCGTGGCTCTTCTCTGGACTCTCTCAAGCTTCTCCATATCCTTTTTGAATTGTGGAACCGAAAACTGGACACAGTACTCCAGCTGCGGCCTCACTAAGGCCGAGTACAGGGGGAGAATGACGTCCCAGGATTTGCTTGAGAAGCATCTATGGATGCAAGCCAGTGTTTTGGTCGCTTTACTAGCCGCCGCATCGCATTGCAGGCTCATGTTCATCTTGTGGTCAATGATGACCACCAAGTGTCTTTCTTCCATAGTGCTAGCCAACATAGCACTGCCGAGCCTATAAGGATGCTGCGGGTTTTTTTTCCGAAGGTGGAGAACCTTGCATTTATTGGCGTTGAACACCATCAGATTCTCATCCGCCCACTTGCTGAGCCTGTCCAGGTCAGCCTGGATAACCTGCCTGTCTTCTGGTGTGGATGCTTTGCCCCAAAGTTTGGTGTCATCGGCGAACTTGGCCAGTCCGCTTCTGACTCCAGTGTCCACATCATTAATGAAGATTAATGATGTGTCAAAACTGACGGTCTATATTTGTGCATGTTCTCTTTATACTATATCCCACTACACTGTGAATGGCTGTTTGGCAGAAGTCACAATGTTTGAGATACTGTTGCTTGTCTTCTCCACTCACAAATAGAAATATGTTAACTCAGTTCCAAAAAGTTAGCAATTGCATATGCTAACAGATGCTGTCTGCATCAATTAATACATGGCATACCTTAGTAGTAGTGTATTCTCTTGGAAAAAAGACAGAATTGTGTTTAGGGTCAAGGAAAAGTCTGCTGCTTTGGTTTAATGTTGCTATTCCTCTAAAAGTTCTATAAAGCTTAACTCCTCACTATGACAAATACATTATATAGTAGTTTATTACTATCTGATGCATATGTCTGTTGGGAAAGGGATAATTAGACTTCACCTTTTTGTTAAGCCCGAACTGTTGCTATAGCTTAAGTTTCAAATTGAGACTATTACCTGAATTATTAATGTTGAATTTTTACTGTCTTTTTTTAGAAATGCATCTTCTACTTTTTTAAATCAGTGGAGATGGCATGGAAAATACGGAGATGATGGATTTTGAACTGGTGTTTAGGGGGTGTTTGTGACTAGGAGACATTGCCAGATTTAGTATCTTAGAATCATATTAAAATTAGGATTAGGGACTTCAGAAGGTTATCTAGTTCACCCCACTGCTCAAAGTAGGACCACCCCCAACTATATCATCCCAATCAAGTTTTTGTCTACTTAGGTCTTAAAAATCTCCAAGAAAGGAGATTCCACAACCTTCTGGGTAACCTGTTCCAGTGCTTCACTGCTCTCCTCATGAGAAAGTTCTTCCTAATATATAATCTAAACTTCCCTTGCTGCAACATGAGACCATTCTTCCGTGTTCTGTTATCTGCCACCACTGAGAAGAGCCTCTTTGTAACCACCCTTCAAGTAGTTGCAGGCTGCTGTTAAATACCTCTGTCTTCTCTTCTCTTCTCCATACTAAATAAGCCCAGTTCCCTCTGGTTCTTTTAATTGCCTCTGGACTCTCCAATTCGGCCACGTCCTTTCTGTAGTGGAGGCCCCAAAACTGGACGCACTACTCCAGATGTTGCCTCACCAGTGTGGAATAGAGGGGAATAATCACTTCCCTCAATCTGCTGGCAACATTCTTAGTTATGCAGCTCAACCCTTTTTGGCAATAAGAGCACACTGTTGACTCATATTCAGCTTATTTTCCACTCTAACCCCCAGGTCCTTTTCTGCAGAGCTGCTGCTTAGCCAGTCAGCCCGCAGCCTGTGATTGTTCCATCCTAAGTGCAGGATTTTGCATTTGTCCTTATTGAACCTCATAAGATTTCTTTTTATCCAATCCTCCAATTTCTCCAGCAATGCGCTCCATTGCCATATGGCATGCTACAGTGATGTCGGGATCCCATGGGTCTACACATGATCTGCAACTATGTCACCATTGTGGTGCACTTCCCTGGTAAAATGCATCACTACTGCGACATAATGGCAAAATCTAACCATTTGCCACAGGCACCGTGCAGTAACTTCCCATACAAAAGGAAGTACTAGAGCATGGAGCTGTAGCAATGTCACTGTACAGCAATGTGTAGACTTGCCCTCTGAATCCTAACCCTACCTTCCAGTGTATCTAATCCTCTGCCTAGTCTGATGTCATCTGCAAAATTGCTAAGGGTGCACTCCATCCCATCTTCCAGGTTGTTAATGAAGATATTGAACAAAACTGGCCCCAGAGCAACATTCAACTTGATACCAGCTGCCAACTAGACATCAAGCCATTGATTAATACCCTCTGGGTCCAGCATTCCCATCAGATTTCTGTCCATCTTACAGTCTATTCATCCAAGCCAAGATGTTGTGGGAGACCATATTAAACAACTTGCTAAAGTCAAGATATATCACATAGTCTCTCCACATCCACGGAGCCAGTCATCTCATTTTATAAGACAGTCAGGTTGGCCAGGCATGATTTGTTCCTAATCACCTTCTCTTCCAAGTGCTTAGAAATTGATTCCTTGAGTACCTGCTTCATGATTTTTCCAGAGACTGAAGTGAGGCTGACCAGATCCCCAGCTCCTCTTTCTTCCTTTCTTAATGATGGGCAGTATACTTTCTGTTTTCCAATCATCCAGAACCTTTCCCAATTGCCATGAGTTTTCAAATATAATGGCCAGTGACCCTGCAGTCACATCAGCCAACTCTTTCAGTACCCTCAGATACATCTTGTCTGGCCTCATGGACTTGTACACGTTTAGCTTTCCTAAATAGTCCCTAAGTTGTTCTTTCAACATGATCAGCTGCTTACCTCCACGCCCCCTCCAAGCTGTGCTGCAAGGTGTAGCAGTCCAGGAACTGACCTTGCCTATGAAAACTGAGGCAAAAAAGCCATTGAGCACTTCAGCCTTTTCTGCATCATCTGTCACTAGGTTGCCTCCCCATTCAGTAAGGGATCCACACTTTCCCTTATCTTTCTCCTGTTGTTGACATACTTGTAGAAACCCTTCTTGTTACCCATCACCTCTGCTTTTCTAAACTCCAGGGTCCTTACTCTGCTGCTCTTCTTCCTTCTTTCCTTTCTTCAGGATCCTGAACTCAGTCATCTCATTGTCACTGCTGTCCAAGTCACCATCCATTTCTACATTTCCCACCAATATTTCCCTCTTGGGAGCAGCAGATCAAGAAGTGTATGGTCCCTAGTTGGCCTCTCCAACACTTACACAAGAAAACTGTCCCCAAAACTCTCCAAAAAGTTCCTAGGTTGCCTGTGCGCTGCTGTATTGCCTTCCCAACAAATGTCAGGGTGACTGAAGTCCCCCATGAAAACCAGGGCTTGTAATCAGGAAACTTTTGCTAGTGCTTGAAGAAAGCCTCACCCATTTCATCTTCCTGGTCTGGTGGTCTATAGGAGACACTCAGAATGACATCACCCTTGTTACTCTTCTCTCTGGCCCTAACTCAGAGATTTTCAACAGGTCTATCTCTAGTTTCATACAGAAGCTCTAAGCAATCATACAGCTCTTTTAAATAAAGAGCAAATCCTCCTCTTCTCCCCTGCCTGTCCTTCCTGAACAGTCTGTACCCATCCATGACAGTGTTCCAGTCATGCGAGTTCCCATGAAATCTCTGTTATTTCAATCACATCATAGTTCTGTGACTGCAAGAACGTCCAATTCTTCCTGCTTGTTTCCCAGGCCCCATGCATTTGTGTAGAGGCACCCGAGGTAAATAGCTGATTGTCCTACTTTCTCAGGAAGAATGAGAAGGCCTCCTCTGTTGCCCTCTTTTGCTTGTGCTTCTTCCATATTACCTGCTTCCTGACTTACCTCAGGGTTTTCGCTTCCATCCCCCGGTGAACCTAGTTTAAAACCCTTCTTATTAGGTTAGCAAGTCTGTCTGCAAAAATGCTGTAATGATTTTTTTTTTTTACCTGTGCTTTTTAATAGTTGAGAAAAGATAGTGCTCTTAATATACCTGTTGTATGCTAATAAAGAGATCTGTCTATATCTTTATTACATTTTCTATTGTATATGTCATCGGGGTAGGTTTTGGGGTTTAAAAATAATGCCACAAAGGAAGGAGGATATTATATTTATCTTTATGCAATTGAGAAAAAATATTTTATTGAAATTTATATTCATTGTAGCATTATACATCCATTCCACATTTTAACAATGCAGCATTGTTTTCAGGTGTTGATGTGATATAATGTATAATTATTTATGGTGCTTGGTGAAAGTGCACAGGAAACCCAGGTTGATTTTGTTTTTGGAATGTTGAGGGAGAGTTTTAAAGGCAAGAATGACCTAATGTTTCAATGCATAATTTTAATTTGTTCATTTGAAAATCTCCCTCTTAGTTTTCAAGTTTGATTCTCTAGTTGTGTTTCCCATGTTATTTTCTTAACTAGTATGAATAGTACACGTGGTCATTTCTCTTTGAGCTGGCAAGCTATTTTGTCTGAGCAACCAGAGTTTTCGGATCTGAGGCATTACAGAGAATGCATGTGTGGTTATTACCTATCTATTTGCAAACTATACAAAAATGACTGATGTATTTGTATAATCATCTCTGTGTAGAAGAAACTTGTATTTAATTTATCTGGGATCCTTTCAATAGTAGGGATGGATGATAATAAAGGTTTTAGGAAGATGTCTAAGCAAATTTTATGTTTGGGGGGATTTTTGATACATTTTGATGATTCTTACTGTTTTTGAGCTCTTAACAAAATTGGAAACGGGTTATATATTTCTGTAGACATAACAGGTGAGAAATTGGTGTTGCATTATTGGATTATGATAATTCAATCTTTCTAGTATATCTTCATGAATTAGTTTAAATCCTTTTCTATGTATAATTTGGAAAAACAAGTCTAATTAGGTCATTTGGCTCTTACTGCATCAGTTTGTGGTATAATAAAAAAAGGTCAGCTGAAAGCTCTGGCATATTAGAGACATTTAACTGACATGTAGGTGGTGCTTAACTTTTTTCTTCCCAGTAGTTTCCAGAGAGTTGGACTGATTTTTGTTTTAATTAAAAGAAAAAGTAAAACAACTTGTATTGCTTTGAAAATATGAGTATGTATAATGGTGAGATATTTCAGGGGTGCAATGGAAAGGCTGAAGATCTCCATAAATGACCAAAATACATATATGGTGTCTAGCGGCACAACTGGCCAGTTCTGTGCCCAGGACTGTGGTGGCGCACAGTGCAGGAGCAGTGGACAAAAGTTTGCTGCTGCTGGGGGGAGATATCACCTCCTTTTCCTCCTGCTGATATATGTGTCAAGCAGCTATTTAAACAATTGTTTTTAGCAGCAAGAAACAAAGGTGATGCCTCCTCCTCTCAACAAGCTCCAGCTGCTTCTGTACCATGTGCTATTATTGCTTAGGGCACTGTATGTTGGTGCTGCCACCGCTCTGCTCTTCCTATTGTTGGAACTGAAGCTACTACAGGGAACGTGCAGCAGAGGATAGGAGACAGGAATGTGAGGTGCCCCCCCAACTCCATTTTGGCACCCCCCTACCCTTAGGCTCCTCTCAGTGCTTGTGCCCCATTTGCCCAGGCATTGATAACTAGTGTTTGTATCTGAATTACAGGCAAATGCTCGGAGCTTAAAAACTAGGGCACTATCAAAGCAAAGATTCTTATGTGGCAATACAGACCATTTATTGTCATACTTGTAGGCTGGTTTAGGAATATACATTTACAGTCAGTGTAAAGTCTTGAAGCTTTAAAACTTTTCAGTCTTGCAAGAAGGGAATATTTTCTTTACAAGAACTGTATTATTAAGTAGAATTCATGCTTCACTACAGTAGGAACTTCTTAGGTCCAAGTATAACTTTATAATAAATGTATAACTTATTTATGACCTGACCAATATAAATGCTATTCTAGTAGTAATAATGTATTGAATAATTGTAGTGTGTCAGTAACTACTGCATTTTGTTCTTATTTGCGTGTCACAGATGTCATTTTAAATAGCTTACTGGACTACTATGCAACCTTCATACCCACATTCACTTTTGTGTTAATGGCTTCTTAAAAAGTTACAGCGTAGCATAACAAGAGGCATAGTGCATTATTCATGAAAGGTATCCATAGTCCCCTATTTATCACTTACTGTGTAACATGATGCAAAACATTATAAAACACTGATGGATAATTTATAGATAATGTTTTGCTCTTCCTGCATGCATTATAAATAGATTATTACATAAAAAAAACCTGTTAAAAGAGCATTAAGCCAAGCACTCAAAAGTTAGGAAACACTAGAATTAAGGTTCAACGTGCAACTGTAATTTGACTTCCTTGCAGCTAAGTATTTTATGATCACATACTATTTTTATGTGTGTGTAATATCCTCATCACCAATGTGCCATATTTGGGGATGACCTAGCCAGAGCATCTGAGTTCAGTTATTGTAGTCATCTCAGCCTGAAATGCTATCCACTGGAGCATTGTTATTTGTGCTGTAAGCTCATATGTGACAGGCCAATTTTTCACAAAAAGCTTCATCAACAAACGGTCTGCGGTGTTTCTCTTAAGTCTAGCATGTTTTTCTCACAAATTGGCACTATGTTGCTTCTGGGAAAGGTCATCATCCTCTTTCATCCTGGCTGTCCACCTGCATCCAGTGATTCCCACCATTTAATTAGTATCCTTCTCTGAACACCATAAAACTTCTAATGTTGCTGCTAATGTGATATTCCATGTCTTATTCTGCAAAGTAGGGCTGTGCAAAATTTTGATGGACATTTTGTTTTGAAGGTGTTTCAACACGTTTCGAGCTCGAAACACCAAAACTGAAATGAAACACACAGCTTTGAAATGAAACAAGGGCACTCAAAACACTTTGAAAATTGTGAAGAGTTTTGAGTTTCGAAGCCGGGCTTGCAGGGAAATACAAATTAAGGAGAGGGAGGGGGAAGTGGGGGGAAGGACTGCTCTGATATGGACATGTGTAGCTGGCCAATGACTGTGATCCTTCCCTGAGGTCCGTTTCAATCCCAGTGCTCTGGGGGAGGGACGGAGAAGGAGCATAAAAGCATTGTTTGAAATGAGCTTTGTCAGCTGTGCCTTTGTCAGCTTGCTGAGCTGTGTCCTCCAGCAGCATCAGGAGCATCAGGAAGGATCTCACTTCCTACTTGCTAGTCTGTTCCTAGCAGCTGGGATCCAATCCTGTCCAAAATACCCTAATACCCTTCCCTAATCCATTCCTTTTCATTCATTCCTCCCCCGAAATCCTCTTTATTTTTCTTTTTGTTGTTATTCTCTGTCATTCTTTCTCCACATAAAAAGAAATCTGTCTTTTCCCTGACAGTCTGCATTGACTGTTTAGGAAAGCACAACCTATATTACAGGCCATATATTTATATATTACATAAATACATATATTACATTACAGAAACACACACAGATTTTCCAGCACACCAGACATGAAGCATGCTAGAAAGGCAGGTGGCCACTCTTCTGGCCAGGACAGAAGAGGGGGAAGAGGGAGAGCTCTAAGTTTCCCCCACCCTCCCAAAAAAACTTAGATGCAGCCTCTTTCCAACATGCTGCTTCTGTTGCTAGTGGCAATGAGGAGATGGGAATGGCGTCTGTGTCCCCTCCAGTAACACCTGCCATAATAACAACAACCATGAGCACTACCATCATGACAGCAACAAGCAGCACCAGCATTACAGTCTCTTTCACCCCAATTTAAATTCTCAACCTGAGCCTTCCAGTGCCAGAGGAAGAGCTGGAGCTGGAGCTGGATCTGAGTGCCATAGCAAGAAGTGGGAATCATCTGAGTTTGTGCTCCACACACCTCAAGTTTCCCATACAGCCAGGTCTCCCTCCCCAAAAGGCACTTCGGAGGATGCTGAGGTAGAGGTTGCAAAGCCAAGTGGCTCAGCTAAGTCCGCTCCTCCTGTTGCTGTACACCTTGAGGCACCTATATAGAGTGGGTCTATTAGGACCTATAGAGTTTAGTGGATCCATTAGGACTGTGACTGAGCTGAAGCTTGAGGGCAGCCTCCCTATCTATTATCTTTTTCAGTAAGATGTGGTGGCAGGCAAGAAGAGAAGGTGATCACAAGGCAAAGCTGGCACAGTCACAGGGCCCTAGGGGTGTCACGGCCATCTCTAGGGACCCTACTCCATGACAAAGTGCAGATTCCCAGAAACCCCTGCACCTATCTCCTTGAAAGCTGGCAGGCTTCATGGCCTCAGCAGGGGCTGCCATCCCTGCTGTTTTCATTTGAATCAGGCAAGGAATGACAAAGATATAGGCATTTTTGTGATTCCCCATTATAGCCTATGGGTGAAACACCAAAACATGTAACAGCGTCAAAACAATGAAATAGTTTTGGCAAAGTGAAATGGAACAGTGCTTTGAAACAGCAAAATGAAACACTGTCCCTTTGAAATGGCGAATCTGAAATCAAAACAAAACATTGATGTTTTCCACAACTCTACTGCAAACCTACCCTGAAAGAACTCCTGAATAGCACATAGCACTGAAAAATAGCAAAGCCAGGTATTCCAATAAAAGTGTATCACTTAAAGTTACAAAGGCATGACTCAATTGCTCTGGAAGTTGTTTTATGTGAGTGGCTGAATTAGTTTGCATTCCAAACAGGACTTGCAGGTGCTAGCTGGCTACATTGCAGTGAATGTAGAACAGCTTTGGGCTCACAGTTAATTGACTAATCAACAGCAAATAGGCAGAGCTCTTTTTTCCCCAGCACCACCTGGGGTGACAAGGAACAATGGTCATAAGCTGATGGAGAATAGGTTTAGGTTGGAGATCAGAAGGCAATATTTTACATTTAGGGTGGCCAAAATCTGGAATCAACTTCCCAGGGAGGTGGTCCTCACTCCTACCTTGGGCAAATTCAAGAGGAGGCTGGACCTGTCTGGGATCTTGTGAACTCAGCATTCATTCCTGCCTGTGGCAGGGGGTCAGGCTAGATGATCTGTTCAGGGCCCTCCTGACCCTAGCTACTATGAAACTATGAAACTTTGCTCTTTACTAAAGTATCTGTGAGCACCTGACAAGTGTTATCTGTTGTTTATGCTGTACATTGGTGATCAACTTCTTGGGATTCATGAGTTCCAATCCCTGGTCAGTGTAGTCACAGATCAAGTTAGTATTGATGAAGAAACATAGAGCACATAATTAAAGAATAACTTAAAATTTTGGCTTAGATGAGTTCCATGTCTCTCATAGAAATTCTGTGGTACAGGAAGAGGGTGACTTCAGTTGTCCAAAGTAGCATCCATTTGCCTAAAACACAAAACACTATTCTTTTCCCCACATCATCCCATATCCCATTCATTCTCCACATTATAGCTTTTGCAGCAAATTAAATTAATTAAAGTTGCACAGACAATTTTAAATATGGCATTTCCTAATTTTTGAGTGCTTGATTTTGCAACCACACTGCTTTTTAAACATATTTGTTATTTACTATGCTTAAAGACAAAAATAAAATTAAAAAATCCCTCAGAAATGCTATTATATGGCATCAAATTAACCTCTGGCTTAAGTCATTAATAAGATTTGAATGCACAGCACAGACTTCTATAACTTGAGCTGTATTGAAGAAATAGTAGCTATTACATTCTGGATGGATCATCAGTAAGAGCTGGAGATGAATAAGAAATGCACTATGGCAGTAGATTTTTTTTTCTCTAAACACTGTTTCTGTTTTCTCCCTACCTTGAATTCAGCCTCTCCTCAACCAGCATCCTCCTATCACCTTTTTCTCTTTCCTTCATTTTTCTCTTTCTGCCCCTACTCTATCCCATTCCCTGTTCCTCTCTTCATTTGCATCTATGTATTATTCTCCAACCTGGCTCCTGAATCTTCTCTTATTATCTTCAGTCCAAGTCCCTCTCCATCCCTCACGATATGCTCTCATTCTTTGTGCTTTGCCACTCATTTGCTTTCTGTCCTCTTTTTTCTCGGCCTCCTTACTCCTTCCTTCTTGTTACTATTGGCTTGTAACCCCTGGCTTCAGTCTTGTTCCCTGCTTGTCTAAAGTCTCTGGTTTCTGGAACACAGTAGTATCCCCACACCTGCATTTCTCACCCCACTTGAATTATAATTAAGTTCTTCCTTCTCTTCCATACCCCCTGGCTACATTGGAAAATATTGAAAGACTAGGGGGGATAATGTACCCAGTGCTGTAGCAAGGTGGGGGATAAGTGGGGTGGCCGCCCCGGGTGCCAAAGCAAAGGGCGCCAACAGGTGCTACCCAGCTCGGGCTGGGCAAGGATCTGGAGTCTTGAGCAGTTTGTTTGGGGGGCTATGGTGGAAGGGCAGCTCCCACCGCTGCATGCACTCCCAGGCAGGCATGGGTGGGGGCATGTGCCCTGCAGATCTCTGCATGGGCTGAGGGTAGGCTGCCGCTGCGGGCTTTGCCCTGGGCAACAAATTTCATTGCTATGGCACTGAGTGTCCCTGCTCACAGTTCCTGTGCCAGGTCTATCTTGACAAGCACAAATGCATGAAAAGTTCCATGGTACCCCTGCAAATGTAGAATGAGGTGTGTTCAAATATGTCTAGATAGGGGCAGTGCACAAACTGATCTGTATAAGGTGGGGAGAGGAGTTTGGTCATGCCCATTGCAGAAAGAATTATTGGATGATTAACTGCCAAACTACATTTTTCATGGTGTACAAACAGTGTATAAACTCCAGTTTTTCAGAGGCTAACAACTAAGCCAAAATTGAGAGTATTTTCATGGCTGTGGCAAAAAAAAAAAAAAAAATTACTGCTTTGGTATCTGGGGAAAACTCCTGCCAAATTTCTGTTCCAGAACACAGGGCCACTAGGGCTTTCCAGAGAAACATCCTAAGATTTTTTTAACTTGAACAAGATGACATATTTTTACCTAAACTCAGTTTTGGAAAAGGTTGAACCATCTTAGCTCAAGCTTAGAAAAAATAGTCTGAGACATTCAAAATTTCATTCAGAAAGGTTAAGGTTTGTCAGTGTTATAACCAGCTGAAAACAATACATTTGGACAACCTGACCAACTAGAGATACTTTTTGTAAACCATTCCTTATGAGTTTTGTGAAGACTCCTTTAACGTAAAACATACATTTTTTTCCTAGTATTTTCTATTAGTGGATTTGTGGCAATGAATTTGGGAGGCTGTGACCACATGGTTGTGTGGCCCACATTTACAATTTATGCTAGTAGTGCGACTGGAGGTAATCATTATACTGTGGAAGGGAAATATAAGATGTAACCAATGATGTAGTGTCCATTAAAACCTATTCATTTATTGGTTACCAAAGGTGGCTCCATTGGTGCAGTTGTCATTAATATTTTCCTCATTTAAAGTCAACCATGTGTTTACCTCTTGATCCTGATAATCATAGTATAACAACTTAAAATGCTAAAGAAGAAATTAGGTATATGATAAAACAAATTGAAAAGATACGGAGTTTTCACAAGTTATCTGACTTTGTGGTCATGGTCAATGAACTAACCAATAGGACATGCTTATGTTGTACATATTTGTCAAGCAGAAATACAGATTTCACATTAAATAAAATACAAAATTAATTAAGGGTCAAACTTGGCCCTTGTTCATATCTGTGCAACCTTTTTAGATACGTAAAGTATGAGGCCTCATGTTCAGAAATGCCTGTGCGTGATACTGTGCACAGTTTTAGGCTGAGTGCAGACATTTGGGGAAGTTAGAGGAACATTAGAACACATCTAAAATGGCCACCCCATCTAAGGAAAGTCAGAATAAGGGGGGCTAATCGGGAAGGGTTGAAGGGAATTGGGGGCATACAGGCTGGTCCACAGGGTCTAACCTAGATTAAGTAAGTCTTAAACTACATTGATCCAGGTCTATCTTAGATGGTGTTCTGCCATTTTTAAACCAGTCTGTGTGTGTGGAACTTCTTACAATTATAGGTTTAGATGGATTTCCGATCACAGGGACCAGGTCTATAAGTGTGAGGGCCACACTTGGGTGAACAAAATTAGATAGGGTGGCTGTTTTAACCCAATCTAACCTCCCTCTAATGTCCCTGAATGTCTGAATTTAGCTTACATGACTACATATGAACATTGGGTATATGGGCAGATGAATCACTGTGTAGAAGAACTGTAACTTGGAAAACTAGATGGAAATGTGCAGATGATCATACAGTTGAGAGCACGTAAAGTACTGTCTTGCACACACAGACCTTCTCACTCCTCTGGTGCATCATGGCCATGCCAAATTTGAGGATATAAATTGCAGAACAAACTGGACTAGATTCTCTAGCTACCATGCAAATGAGTATCGAATGTTGCTCAGCTTTTCTACCAATTAAATCTATTATCAACTTTTTTACTATAAAAGGACAGGACATTTTCTGCAGTGGTTAAAGTTAATTCTGGTATAGATTATAATTTCTAAAAGAATAAATATTACATCCTTTAATGCTTTTAAAATGCATAAGATGATTTGGCAATATATTTAACTCTGTGATCAAAACTTTCTTCGTTTGATCATTCTGTTCATACTGTGAAGATAATTTTATATCTAAATCCCTGAAAGAAAAAGATTAAAAAGATAGCAATAGACTCTGCTATCTCAGTGAGCTATAAAATTACTGTGTTTTGTATTTAACCTTTAAATTAAAAATTCAAAACAAAACAGTGATTTGTTTTGATTTGCTGAACTGAAAAAGCAGTGAGGAGTTTTGTTTGTTTTCTTCTGAGATTTTGTTTTGAAAAAGCGTTGTCCTTTTGTTTCCAGATGCTTTTGTTTTCAGTGTCAAAATGTCAGGGATATTTTTTTGCCCCTGCCGCTTCCACTTCAAAAGTCATCCTCTTCTTGGGAACCTAATGTCATGGTGAAGGTGAAAGCTTCTGAGTACATGTGAATTATGTGATTTTGGACAAAAAGAAAAGTTAAATGGAAGCAACTCAGCTATCACAACTTCCTTCACCCAGTATTTCTTTCATTTCATGCCTGTATAAGTTGATATAAAAGGAGTTGCACCTATGCAGAAGTGGGGCTATGAATTCGTTGATGAGGGATATAGTATTTCATGCATACACCTAAGTATTTAAAGATTTCTAAAAGGGCTCATCCTCCAGCAACTCTCATTGTCAGCTCATTTGTGTAGTTGGCCACTTTAGCAGGGTGCCTTACTTGAACCTGAACAAGTTGGAAATTTAGAACACACTGTGGGAGCTGAGCACTCTCCAAAATCTGACTCCATTTGTCTCAAATATATCAGAGGTTCCCCAACTAAGCTGTTGCATATGAAATCTGTTGTTGAAAAAGATTTGACTAGTCATTTTAATGCTATTCTCACCATACTCCAGTTACTCAGAAGTTAAATATTTCCTTCATAAGCAACTACTGTAGTTGCCATAAGGGTACTAGGTAAACTGAGATGGAAGAAGAGGTAGTTTAAGATAATGGGTAAAAAAAATGTATGCACCTAAATGCCGTTTTTCAAAAGCGACTTAAGTGCTCATAAGTTCAAATGCCACTGATTTTTTTCATAGTAATTTGAAAACTTCTTTTATCAATATAGCTATTTTGTGCTTTTAAAAAATATATTGTTTAGTTCATCTTCAGTCTAGTCAAGCTACTTCAACTTACCAGTTTCAAATTTTTTTTATAATTTATTTACATTTCCCCTCCTCATATAGAACTGAAGGATTCAAATTTTCCCATTATTAAGACTTGCATGTTTAAATGTAGTTTATAATCTGTACAAAGGCAGATGCAATTAAATTGGAGAACTGATAAAATATATTTTATATATATTTTAAAATTTGTGGTCCAGGACAAAATTGCAATTAAAAATAAGTATTCTTGTGTTTCCAACCTAAAACTAGTGTTGTCAACTAATCTGCTATTTTTAGTATTCATTGGCATCCATTCATTTGCGAGAGATGTGGATGATGGCAGCCTATGATGTAGATGGTTTGCAATGTCTCGTGTGACTGAATAGTCCAGCTGAGATTTACATGATCTGTGGCAGTGGTTGCAAGTGTATGTGTCATAGTTGGGTGGTTCGGGAGCTGCTTCCTTCCTACAGACTCTATTCTCTTTAAGCTGTTGGAATCAATTCCTGTCATGGACTTCAATGCCCTGGTGGAGACAATGATGCCACTTGTTCCGATCGCTTACCAAGGTTTCCCATTGGTCAGGATCAATACCAAATGCCTTCATATCTTGCTTGCATGTATCTTTGAAGCGAAGCCTGGGGTATCCTGTTGTTCTTGTTCCCTCTGATAGTTCCTAGTATGGCATGTACTTGGGTATACATCTATCTTCCAATCTGTTCAGATGGCCTAACCAACACAATCATTTCTGTCTATGTAGGGCTGTCACACTTGGTAAATTTGCCCTTTGAAGAATCTCTGCATTAGTAACTTTATCTTGCCATTTAATGTTGAGTTTGCAAGGTAAACTGCTCAGGAGGAAGATGTTTAACTTTTTCTCTTGATGAGCATAAGATGTCCACGTTTCCCCATGATACATAAGAGTTCTGAGTATGCACTTTGTACACTAGCATTTTGGTCTTGATGGTAAGCTTCAAGGTGTTCCATGATCTTTTAGTTAGTCTGATGAAGGTGGTGACAGCCTTTCCAATGTGAACATTAAGTTTTTCATCCAGTTGGTGGTCATTGTAGAACCTAGGTAGCTGAACTTTTGGACTACTTCTAGCTGGTTCTCATTAAGGGTGATGATGGATCTTGTAGAACTCCCTGTCCTAGTACAACTGTTTTCTTTATGCTGATAGTGAGAGCAAATGCCTGACAAGCCCATAAAAGGCAATACATGAGTTCTTGTAGTAGGTCTTCATCATGGGCTGTAAAGGCAGTATCATCAGCTAATAGAAGCTCCCTCATAAGCACCTTTCTAACTTTAGTCTTTGCCTTTAGTTGTGACAGGTTGAAGAGTTTCCCATCCAATCTTGTGTGAAGGTGCATTCCATCTTCCATACCTTTTATTGCACCATTCAGGAGTACTGAGAAGAAGATGCCAAAGAGTGTAGGTGCAACAACACATCCTTGCTTCATTCTGCTTTTCATCTTGAAGCTGTCCAAAGTGGACCTATCAAACTGAACAGTTGCTTTCATGTTGTCATGGAAGGAACATATAAGACTTAACAGGATTGGTGGGCATTCTGTCTTTTCTAGGACTGCAAACAGGCCTGCTCTTCTGACAGTGTCAAATGCTTTGCTTAGATCCATGAAGGTGATGTACAATGGTCAGTTTTGCTCTGTTCACTTTTCTTGAAGTTGACACAGGGACACTATCATTTCTATGGTTGATCTTCCACCCCTGAGTCTGCACTGAGATTCAGGGTAGATATGACTTGCCAGCTGTTGTAGGGACACCCAAGATGACCTATGCAAAACCTTTTCCTGCTATACTTGGTAGTGAGATACCTCTGTAGTTTTTGCAGTTAATTTTATCTCCTTTATTTTTATACAAAGTGACAATGTTTGTATCACTCATGCTTTTGGTACCTCACCCTCTTCCCAAAATTTGAGTAGCAGCTGATGAAGATATGGTAGTAGGTAGGGCTCTGTGAAGCTTCGGTAGCTGATTTGATTTGGAGGAGATTCGGCCCAATTTGGAGAATGAATCTCCAAATCTGAATTGAACTGGGAGACCAAGTAAAAGCTCTGAATTGATTTGAAGCATCCAAATTGATTTGGAAAAGCTTCAGAAAAGATTTGACTAATTCAGAGATTCAGCCATAGACTAAACAGGCAGCTGTCAGTTGCCTCCAGCTGTTAAGTCTGTTGGGGGTGGAGGAGGGAAGGGATGTGGTGGAGGGAGGGATTAGGGCTGGGACAAGCTGCCTATCTGTGGAGGGGAACATTACATGGGGATGGGGGTAGGGAGACGTGGGATGTCGGTGCGGCAGCCCTGGGAGTGGAGGCTTTGCCCTACTGTCACTTTTCCCAGCCAGGGCAGTAGGAGCAGGATGTGGGCATGGCTCGCTCCAAGCAGAAGGGGGAAAGCGGCCACAGGGTATAGCCCCTACTCCCAGTGCTGCTGCACCCACAACCCGTGCCCTTCCATGTCAGCTGTGTTTCCACGCTGGCTGGGAACCCCTGCTCCCAGTGGGCACGGCAGTGCTGGAAGTGAGGGGTATGTCCTGCTGCCACCCAGAGTGAGCTGCACCTGCATCGTGCCCCTCCCCTCCGCATGCTGGCTAGGCAACCAGCAACAGGGCAGAAGCCCCCACAGCTCCCCCTGCTGAGGCAGAGGCAGGTACAGTTGGAGGAGCCGTGGGAGAACCCCCATGGCTGCCATGCCTGGTCCTACCCCCCACCTGGCCCAGCACTTAAATTTAAAAAAGGCCCTATACTCACCAGCTCTGGCAGCCATGATTGTGGCCTCTGAGGGCTCATGGCAGACCTCCCCCCTTGCAAGGATCACGCTCCCCCCCTGCGCGGCAGCTATCTGAGACTTGGGGCCACTAGGGTTGAGCACTGCCAATCCACCCCAACTCCCAGACAGTGCACGGCACTCTGCCATGCCATGCTGCACCCACACCATGGGGCAGCTGCAGCACTGGTGCCAAGAGTGGGGGGCAATCCCCACTGCCCCCCACTGCCTCGCACTGGGCATGTGGGCTCTGTCACGAGTGCCCAGAGCCCCAATCATCCCTTCTGCACTGGGTGAATATGGGGCTTTTTTTTTTTTTTTTTTTTAAGTGCCGGGACTAGGCTGGGGCCGGGCAGGGGATGTGGCTGGGCAGGGCAGCCAAGGGGGCTTCCCCCATCGCTCCCCTGCCGGGGGAGAGGCAGGCACAGCCAGAGAATTTGCGGGAGAACCTGCAGCCACCTGACTGTGCCTCTCTCCCCCCAGCCAATCTGAATCACCAAATCTCTCCAAATCAGTGCTCTTCTTGCAAAGCTGATTCGACTGAATCAATTCAGGACAGTGATTCAAATATCTGAATCGAATCACTGTCCTCCAAATCAACTGAATCTGAATTGAATATTTTCCTGTTCACACAGGCCTAGTAGTAGGCTTTTGTTCCTGCACTTGAGAATTTCCACTGGGATGCCATCTTTTCCAGGAGTCTTGCCATTTGGTAATGAATCAATGGCCTTTATTCCCTCTTCTACAGTGGACTCCATGTCTAACTCTGGCATGATGGGTAGAGTTGGTATTTGGTCCACTAATATTCGCTGGTGATGTTTCTTTTCTGTGAGTGCATCTCTGAGTAGTAGTTCAATCTATCAAGGTATCTGCTTGCTTCCATCTGTAACAGCTTCACTGCTGCATGATTTAAGAGGGGTAACTCTGTTGACAGTAGGGCCTAAGGCTTTGTTCAGACCATTATATATGACTTTTAGATTTTCTGTGTCTGAGGCTGTCTGTATCTCTTTACAGACCTTAGTCTAGTACTGATTTGCACTGCATCTGGTTGCTGTCTGTACCTCGTTTTTTGCATGTAAAATTATCTGCTATTTTTAGTATTAATATCAAGAAAAATATTGTGTAGCCTATCCAACTTGGTTAACTGAAAATAATTTTGGAATTGGATTTGTATCTAAGGCTAAGTACAGACAGTCAAAAAGTCTGACGCTGAACTAATTCCATCTTCATGTTAGTCTAAGCTGCATAGAGTGAACCAATAAGCAAGTGAACAGACATTCACTTTTGATTCTAGAAATGCAGCCACATGCCTGCAGCCACTCAGGCCAGAAGCCGGGGGGTGCTAGAGCATGCCTCCCTGCTCAGCTGGAGTAGACAATTTGGGCCAAGGCTAGGCCACCCACCCTGCATGGGGGAGGGAGGTTTGCAGAGTGCAAACACCCTGAGATATTGAGGGACTGTGAGTTAACTTGAATCTGGAGAGGTTCTGGGGCAGAAATTCAATAAACTGATTTAACTTAAACCAGTTAAGATACCACATCTATCTAGGTTTATCTTAAACTGGTTTGGGCCATTTTGAAAGGGATTTATGTGCACTGAACTCCTGCTGTGTTACAGATTTGAACCAGTTTCCAATCACTTATACTGGTTTATGTATAACTTCTGTCCCTAGCCTAAAAGGGTAAGCACAACTACTAGGACTGTCATCATTTGCAAATAATACCAAATTTCTAGATCACCCTTAAAAGCCTGTAAGGCTAATAACAGCTGGTTCTACAACTTTACACAGTTTTTACTTTGGGAATGACAAAGAACTATGGAAATTCCACCTGTTTAAGATTACTAGAAAATAAATGAGTATGGATAATTATGGGCATAGCTTAAGATTTGATGTTTCATAGTCATAGACCGAAATAGGATTAATGTAGTATTTTGAAGAGGGTTCAGAAGAATGTTTTATTCGCATTTCTTATAGGTAAGTAGTATTGCCCGCTGTGAATTTACAATTAATGAAGTGATAGTATATAATTCTGTTATAGCATGTTGTCTGAATTACAGAATCTCCTAGTCATTGTTCAGTACCTCTGAGTAATCTCCTTGTTTCTTGTTCCAAAGCTCAAGTAGTAAAGTTGGCCACATTAATTTTTTATGTGTACGTAAATTGAGTCTTTCCCAACTGAGAATGGTAAAATCTGTTAAATTACTGCTCCTGTCTTGAGCCAGGCAATTATGATTTTTCAATATGGAATGAGGCAAAGTTAAAAAACCTTCTTTTCCAGATGACATATAGAAGGTCTTTCTGAAGAGGGACGTTGGGTCAAACGTTCTAGCTCTGACTCTGACAGCATCAAATAACACAAAACATTGCATGTTACAAGGTTGAGGAAAAAAACAGTAGATGATCCCCTGGGCACAGTAGCTATGATAAGGATCTGATGTGGAATATTTACAAATATCTTAGATCAGGGGTGCTGATTTTAGTGGTCCAACATACAGTTTTCATAACTTAGTTCCTGGTACTCTAAATGAGTCTTTCAGTAATAGTATATTGGCCTTGTCAAAATCAGTAGTCATTCAATGAAATAGTGAATATAAACTATATTATAACTGGAGACCAATGCCAAAACACTGCTTAAAAGAGCAGCACCTAAGGCTTCCTAGAACACTGTGAAATATGCTTTCTTTTTAAATTTGAATTTTCAAGGTATCCCATCCATCTGCTTCACTGTAATGGGAATTTCTCCTGATGTCATCTTTGAGAATTGACCTTTTTGTGACATTAGGTTAATAATATGAAACAGACAGTACATTTGAAAAGAAGATGTTAAATGAATATTAAAGTTGCAAAGTCAAATACTCTCTTTAGGAAATACCAGATTTTTATTTGCTTGAGTACCTTCATTCAGTTCCTTTGTGCATACATATACCAAGGTCTGCTTTCAGCCTTTTAGTCCATTTTGTAAATGCCTTCAAGAGACAAATGATACTGGAATCTATACAACCTTTTGTTTTTCCTGAGTCATGCACTCACAAAAATGAACACCGTGAAGGTTTGTGTCTCTTTTTTTACTTTTGTTGAATAGACTAGCAAGGATTAAAATTAGGTGTTGGGCCTTCTGATTTCTTTCAAGAGAATAACAGTTTAGGAAGCACAAGGAGATAGAATTAGGGTTTTGTTTTTTTTTTTGTTTTGTTTTTTACTAATTCAGCAATATCCATGTGAGAGTTGATGCCTAAATCTTTTTCGAAAGATAAGGTTCAATCATTTAATGCCCTTTTGCATTTAATATTTTTTTAAAATACTAAACTAAATACTACTTGAAGAATTAATAAAATTGTAGAGGGGACTTAAAACATGTAACTAAGTTTAATAGTTTTACACACACACAAACACACAGACATGCACCATGTTTTTCCCAAGCATAGCAGGTATAGGAGAGAGAGAACGAGTTTAAGTGGCAGGCTACACGTTTTATTAACTGAACATAGCAGGTAAGAGAAAGTAAGAAGGAAATTTAGTACCCAGTAAGACAAGATTCAGTCTAGCAGACATGAAATCCTAAATACTCTCTCCTTTCTGGTGCAGATTAGGGTAAAGATAAATATTGTCTTATTGCTTGTAGGCCCATCCTGCAAGTAATGTAAAACCAGTCAGTTTCATGTTTGATATTGTTCTCAGGTTTGTATCCTGCACTATCTACTGACCAAAAACAGTCATTGATACAAGTAAGACTTCGCTTTAGATTCCTTTTAGTTCCTCCTTTGTGCACTCCCTAGGTCAGGGGCCGGCAACCTTTTTCCAAGTGTCTGGCCAGAACAAGCCAGCTCTGGTCCAGCGTGTCCCAGATACCTTCTACAACACATCAACACTGGGGCTGGGGGTGTGGGTGGGTACGAGCACAGTTTCCAGCAGGAGGGGAGTTGTGCTGGGGCTGGGCTGTAGGTTGAGTGGGGATGGGGAGGAACTGTTGCAGCCCTCCAGCGGTGAGGTGTGCTTGTGCTGCTGCTACTTCGGCTCCCTGACTATGGCACAAATGCAGCTTCATCCAGAAGGGAGCTTCAGGGAAAACCAAGACAAGGGAACTAGAAGTTGCTTCCACGCTGCTCCCACTTCTCTCTACGCTTTGCTTCTCCTCATGCCCAGCCCAGCCCCAGTGCAGCTCCACTCCACCTGGAAGGTAAGCTTGGATCTCAGCCTTGGGGAAGAGCAGGGGTGGTGACAAATGGCAGTGGCAGAAGAACAGTTTCCAACTCCCTGACACTGGCACAGTTTCTCACTGCTCAGTCCCAGCTTGGGCATGAGCACAGGCAAAGCCCAAGCCGTAGCCAGGGAATTTAGGTTAGATATTAGGAAAAACTCTTTCACTAGAAGGGTAGTAAAACACTAGAACAAGTTAACCAGAGAGGTGGTGGAATCTCCATCCTTGGAGGTTTTTTAAGACCCAGCTGGACAAAGGCTTGGCTGGGATGATCTAGTTGGGGCTGGTCCTGCTTTGAGCAGGAGGTTGGACTACATGACCTTCTGAGGTCCCTTCCAACCCCAATTTGCTATGATTCTATAAAAGCCGTGTGGTTCTATGAGCTGGATCTGATTCATATGTTGACGACCCCTGTCCTAGATGATACAGGTTTGCTTTCTAGCACCTCGCTCTTGGTAGAACTGTGGGGCCTAATCGGTCTTAGACTGGTCCCCTAACATGTTGGTATTTTTCACTCTGAGGACTTGTGAGCAGTGAGCTGATTAAAAGGACTCAGAAATAGTATCTTCTAAACAGAGCTGCAGTGATTCATTCCCCACAAAACACATGGGTAGAAAGGAAAACAAGAATGGCCTATACACTTCATTTTACTTAACTTTTCTTGCCATCTTTTGTAAGTACTTTTTAGCCCAAATAACTCAATCTCTGTCAGAAAGAAGCAGACTGTCTTACACACATCATCTGCCTTTCTTCCAGTGTGTTTGTCTTTGCCAGGCTGTCAGCTTTCACTGACATGCCTGTGACAGTGTCTAGTCATTCAGTCAGTCAACTCTTTCTTTCTCTTCAAGCATTTTTGAGTTTTAGGACCTCCTTTGATCGCAAGCTTTAGCTTAGAAAGAATAGGATGGATGGAGTTTTTGCTAGATAAGAGTCATATAGAATGATGCTTTTCAGCCATGGCTATCTTAATTCTTTTGGAATTTTTCATCCACAGATGTCTTGTCTTTGCAATCATTTCATTTACTGTTGTTTTTCATTATATGCCTTCATTCTGACTTTACACTGCCTGAATGTATAGGAGGAATATGTCAGCTAGATAAACTATGATGTTTTGGACATTTGTAAAATAATACAGATATAGATGATGGAGGAAGCCAAAAAGCCTACGGGGTACCATCCAGATTCAACTAACCTGGATAAAAAAAATGTTTATTTAACACCAAAGAAGATAATCATAATATACATTAGATGTCAGCAATATATGGCCTACAGGCCAAATCCAGCCTATGGAACCACTGTGGAGCTACACAGGGCTTTACCTGTGCCCATGCCCAGACTATAGCTGAGCAGCAAAGAGCTGCATGGGGCAGAGGAGCTGGAAGTTGTGTTGTGCCTCTGCTGCTTATCCCTGCCCCCATCCCCAAGGCTGCGATGCAGCTGAAGTGGAGTTGTGCCAGGGCCAGGCTGAGGTGTGGAGTGTCCTAGGCAAGAAGCAGGAAGCATGGAAGCAACTTTAGATCACCAGCCCCAGTGCACTTCCCTTCCAGGTAGAAGCTGTACTCACCCCACAGCAAGGGGGCAGAGATGCAGTGATTCATGGGCACAACTCCCAACCAGAAGATTGCTTTACTGCTCCTTCCTATACCTTCCTCATCTGCCCCCTGCCCCCACAATCAAGCCCAGCTCCAACACAGCTACCCTCTGATTGAGAGATACAGTCTCATCACAGCCAAAGAATGTGGGGCTGGGAAAAGCAGGTTCTCTGCTACAGCTCCTTCCCTTTCCCCCCACACCCAGTTTGTTCCAGACTGAAACTTGAAAAATGTTGTTGGCCCCAGTCTACACAAGTAGCCACAGTAAACAAGCAAAAAGGAGGTTGCCCAGATAGCATCTTGCCAGACTGATTTTAGGTAAATCTAAAAAGGAAGAATATTGTAAAACTTGGGAGAACAGGAGACGGCTATCAGAAAAAGATAGCCATTCAATTCACCCTTGTTCTCTTAAAGTCTCCAGTGACAGATTACCATTCTTGCCTTTCCTGATTTGAAACGAACTGCATAAATTGCTTTGCCAGTTGGATCAAATTCTTTCTCATCCCCTTTTCACCTGCTAAGACCGAGAATGTGTTTGTGTGTGTATATTTATACATACATACATACATACATACATACATATTTTTTTTTATTTTTGTTTTTTAATTTTCATTTGGTGTTTGACTCAATTTTTTTAAATTGGAAAGTTAAAGGTGTCCAACATCAGTATATTGCAAATTTAATTAGGTTTATCATGGAAAAGCTGATTTCATAATTAATTAAAATAAATAGTTTTCATTTCCTAATGCTCATTACTTATACCGTCACCTTTTTTAGATATAAATTGGTGTTTACAAAACTGTACTATGTAAAAAGGCATCAGGGACATTTTATAGTTTTTTTTAACAGTCAGAAAAATCCAGCTAAAAGCATTAAACAGGAAAACCTGATTTTCAGAGCTACTCTGTGGAAATATTTACAAGATAATTTCTGTCCAAAGATGTCAGATGTGATATTTTGTCTGCTTTACAGTGTTCTGAGTTGCCTAATTATCTACTTACTTGATTTCATGTTGTTATCAAAAGTCCATGACCACATAAAATATGTGAAAGTCCTTTCATTTGTTTTTATTTCCAAACATAATTTAAATGAATTTAAATATGAGTTTAAAAGATGAATTTAAATATCTAGCTGATTGCAGTATATAAAATGACCACATACTAATTATACTGATGGTATACAAAAAGATAATGAATAGTTCATTGACTGCATCTATACACTCTGCACTATTCATTGATTTCCGGTTTGTTTGAATACTTCACACATCAGCCCTAGGACTACCAGCCATAGTATTCCAAGGGGAATCAGAAAGTGCTCTTGGTCAATAACAGAACCAGATATCATGCGTACCCTATTTGGACTTATTTTAAATTAATCGCTATGGAACAATTTCAGTCCTCACATAGGGGGGTTTAGTAGTAGAACTTAGACTTGTTTTTGACAGAAACTTATTTTATTGTTATCTTTTGGGAAATGTATATAGCATTTTTGTCACAATTTCTGTTTTTTTGAAGAAAAAAGATTTAATAACTACAAAATATAGTTAGATCACTTAGTAACTGGTAACTTAGTAAGTCTGTGAGCATCTACACATGCTATTAGTATGCATCAAAAAACTCCGCTGTATATCACGCTGGAGTTTATTACTCCTGGGTATGTCGTTTGAAAACGTGCTGGATACCACAGCACATTGAGCCAGGTTGGAGCAGCTCCAGCTGGTAGGGCTCCCTGGGGTTCAGGTTGCCAGCCCAGCATTGTTGTGACCTGGCTCAGTGTGCTGCAGAGGGGCTGGCTAGGACACAAGAGTATTCCAGTGTGGGGCTAGCTGGCAGGTAGCCCCTGCACTGAAGCCCCCTCATGCCCCAGGCAGCCGAGTCAGCATCTAGATGTGTGATGCTGCCCATGAAAAAATTCTACAGCAGGATAGTACTTGCATTTAGCAGTACTATCCTCCTATAGAGTTCATTATTTTCCTGTGGCCTAATAGGGCTGCACGTGTAGACGTGTAGTGTTTATCATGGAGTTTATTAGTCTACTCTGCAGTAAATATCCCATGTAGATGTGCCCAGTAACATATTAATTTCACATGAACTTACTGACTGGTTATACCCAGAAGGTTTCAGGGTTCCTTTCAGATGAAGTTTTGGAATATAACAAATGTGTATATGATGCCTAAGTGCCTTAATACATATCCCCAGTGTGCTGATGTTTAGATATTTCAAGTCTAAATTGACCAAGGTCATCTCAGCTATGTCACAAAAGTTAGTGATGCAATCAGTTGGCTGCATACATTTTGGTACATTTTGAACTCTAAAATTTGTTTATCTTGAATTGTGTCTTCTGTTTTTCTTTTTCTTTCTGTGTATGTCTCCCCTAATTTGAAATAATTGAAATAGAAAGAATGTAAGAAAAAAAAAGATGGTGAAGACTGGGTTACAGGTTAAGATCTACAAAGAAAAGATAAAATATGTAATTCACGTGACCTAGAGAAAAATATGTATAAATATCTAAGAAGAAAATAACTTGGAGAGAGAGAATAACACTTGGGATTATTCCTTGTATTATTATTCACTAAATAGTGAATATCATTCTTTGTTTATTATTATAACTGAATAATAAAGCAAGGAAGAGTGATAGGATGACAATTTGGCGACAGAGGATGCAAGAAAGGCTGAAGTACTCAATGCCTTTTTCACTTCAGTCTTCACAGGCGAGGTCAGCTCCCAGACTACTGCAGCTGGCAGCACAGTTTGGGGAGGAGGTGAGCAGCCAACAGTGGTGGAAGGACAGGTTAAGGGCTATTTAGAAAAGCTTGTACAGATCCATGGGGCCAGACACGATGCACCTGAGTGTGCTGAAGGAGGTGGCTAACGTGGTTGCAGAGCCACTGGCCATAAAGTTTGAAAACTCATGGTGATCGGGAGAGGTCCTGGATGACTGGAAAAGGGCAAACATAGTGTCCATATTTAAGAAAAGCAAGAAGGAATATCCAGGGAACTGCAAATCAGTCACCCTCACCTCAGTCCTCAGAAAAATCATGGAGCAGATCCTCAAGGAATCCATTTCTAAGCACTTGGAGAACAAGAAGGTGATTAGGAACAGTCAGCATGGATTCACCAAGGGCAAGTCATGCCTGACCGACCTGATTGTCTTCTGTGATGAGATGCCTGGCTCTGTGGATGTGGGAAACCAGTGGATGTGATATACCTTGGGTTTAGCAAGGCTTTTAATATGGTCTCCCACAACATTCTCTCAGGCAAGCTAAGGAAGTATGGGCTGGATGAATGGACTATAAGATGGATAGAAAATGGCTGGAACTTCAGGCTCAGAGGGTACTAATCAATGGCTTGACGTCTAGTTGACAGTTGATATAAAGTACAGTGCCCCAGGGACTGGTCCTGGGGTTCGTTTGGTTCAATGTCTTCCTCAATGACCTGGGAAATGACACAGAGTTTACCTTCAGCAAGTCTTAAGAAGACACCAAGATGGGGAGAGTATATACAGTGGAGGGTAGGGCTAGGATTCAGAGTGACGGAGACAAATTGGAGAATTAGACAAAAATAAATCTTATGGGCTGCATACCGATGAGCACCGCCATCTGTTTTGTTGCACCACAGACACATCTGCAGCACCACATACTGTACATTCAGTTGTTCTCCGCATGGGTTTTTGACCACTGGATATTTAGGGGCCAAAACCCATGGAAAAAAAAGTGGTATGATGCTTGTGGTGGGAGTGTGCACCGCCCAAGCCAAAGCCTGGCTGGCCGGAGCCACACTTCACTGCCAGTCAGGTTCCACATGGCAGGATCACCACTGCTGCAGCACCAAGATGCCCCCAGGACTCCAGGTAAGACTGCTGGGACAAGCCCAGTGCTGTCCCCAGACTCCCCTATCCCACCCAGGGTAACTTGCCACGCACCAGTGTGTGCATGGCACAGGCATTCCCCAGGGATAACTAGTGGCGGCACAAGGTGCACCTCTGCTAGTTGTCCCCAGGGAACCAAACATCCACACACATCTGGATGTGCCCATGAGGTTCAACAAGGAGAAGTGCAAAGTCCTGCAGTTAGGATGGAACAGTCTCATGCACTGGTACAGCCTGGGGTCTGACTGACTGAGCAATAGCTCTGCAGAAAAGAAGCTGGGGGTTAGAATGGACAATAAGCTGAATATGAGCCAACAGTGTGCTCTTGTTGCCAAAAAGGCTAATGGCATACTGGGCTATATTTGTAGGAGTGTTGTCGGCAGGCTAAGAGAAGTGGTTATTTTCCTCTATTCAGCACTGGTGAGTCCACATCTGGAGTAGTGTGTTCAGTTTTGGGCTGCCCACTACAGAAAGGATGTGGATAAATTGGAGAGAGTCCAGTGGAGGACAACAAAAATGGTGAAGGGGCTGGAGGACATGACTTACGATGAAAGGCTGAGGGAACTGGGCTTATTTAATCTAGAAAAGAGAAGACTGAGGCAGGATTTAACTACCTGAAGGGGAGTTTGAAAAAGGATGGAGCTTTGCTGTTCCTAGTTGTGGCAGATGACAAAAGGAGGAGCAATGGTCTCATGTTGCAGCAAGGGACATTTAAGTTAGATATTAAGAATAATTTTCTCACTAGGAAAGTAGTAAAACACTGGAACAGGTTACCCAGGGACTCTCCCTTCTTGAAAGTTTTTAAGTCTCAACTAGACAAAGCCTTGGCTGGGATGATCCAGTTGCGAATGGTCCTGCTTCGAGCAGGGGTTTGAACAGGTGACCTCCTGAGGTCCCTTTCAACCCTAATTTTCTATTATCTTAACTCCAAGGTTCTTCAGCCTGGGGTTTCAGATACATCTGTGCCATCTTGGAATTGAGTAAATACTGATCACACAAAGGTAACATATTGGCTAGATTAAGCCTGACCACCAAACCTGACCAATTCATGAACTCCTTATGTAAGTAAAACTTGGCACATAGGTTAGCTGTGCATTCCTGGGAGAGGCAATTTCTTTTGTTTTTACAGAAAATAACAGTAGCTTGGATAATGGATCTTTATATATGCAAGCAGAGTTGTGTAATATATGGAAGCTGAGTTGTTGATCTGGTTAACCAGAGTTTATTCAAACTGTAGTTACAACAATGGCATTTTTTGCTAAAACACACAGCTATTGTAGCATAATTACATGAACAAAAAATAGAACACGTTATATGGGACTCCCTAAAATTTGCTAAATTTGACCAGGCTCCCTTCGTGTACAAGGATAACTCCGATCCTTAGCTCACAGGTTGCAAACTTAATTGTTAATGCTACATTAAGTTCGTTAGTAATTACCCTAAGGCATTTTGATGCATGTTATCCAGACTTGCTGATTTATATATATTCAATATACAGATATACATGTTGTTAGTCCAGATGTTCCCTTATCGATTTTAAGAACAGGATTTTGTTGTATTCTGCACCTTTGGTGGTTTCTAACGGTACATTTTAATTTCCTTTTCTTTTCTTGTTACATGTAAAAAATAAATTCAGTTACATAGCCATTTTATACTATAAATTTTGTCACTCTCCTAATTTTATGAATGGGTCTGCAAGTACTTTCTTAATGATGGTATTTTTTTCTTTAATATATAAAATGTTCTACTTTGTGGATGTGTGCATGCATGTTTGCATGTAAAAACTCTTCTTCTTTCATCCTCCTGAAAACATTTAAACACGTATTTTCTACAACAAGTTTATCTTCCTAGTTTGCAATAAATATTTTCTAATTTATCATTCTTGTAAATATTTGGGTGTGTTGCTTTGTGAAACTATCTAATCTGTGTAACATTTTTCTTGTTTTTTTTTTTAAATAAAACCATGTCCTTAATTTTATATTTTCCACTTCTTGTTATTTTTTACCAGATGATAGTATCAGTAGTGATGAAGATTAAGTAATTATAAAAGGTGGTTCATCGGAGACTTAAAAAAATAATGTGTTGGTACTGGACAAAAGAAAAGTGTAACAAGAAAATCCACCACACTGATACTAAAACAGAGGAGAGAGGTAGTTAATCATGGTAGTTTGAAGACAGGCATAAGGCCGGGCAGGGTGTCACCTTAGAGTGTGTACAAGCATTTTAAGGACCCAGTTTAGGTTCAGATTGCTTGCTTCACAGTGCCTAAACCTAAACCAGGAGCAGAGAGTGGCATGGTAAGTAACTCAAGGGGAGGAAAAATGGGGGTTGGCAGGATTGGGGCTGGGGGCTGGTGGGTCCACTGTGGTGGTTGGTGCATTCACAGAGCGGGGTAGGGGGTTGCCTAGTCCAGGAGTGGTAATCAGGGCCTTAAAGGTAGCCCTGTCAGGGTTGTGGAGGTAGGAACAGCACAGCCTTGTACAGGTGCTTGCTATCCCATGTTAACCAAATTTAAAGGTTAATTTAAACTTACTTCACTTCTGAAGTAAAGTAAGTTTAGATTGGGAGCACCATTATTTTTGAACAATTTAAGCCCTGTGAACACCTGCACACCTAGGCATTCAGGTCACTTTAAGTGTAACACTTGTATGTACCTTTAGAGACAAATTGGTTCAGAGAGGCATACCTTTTTTTTGTAGGCAGCATTTCTTCTTTGGACGCTATGTATAGCTGTCGCCTACAAAAGCTTATGTCTCTCTGAACCAGTAAGATACCAAAACTGAGGTACAAATAGATGTAGGGACTCACAACTTTCTGCTGTTTATCTTAGGCTTTTTAGAAATCATAAGTATTTGTCAAAAATCTTCTTGAATATACTCAGTCATTTTCCTTATGGTTCAGTTTCTTTAAACATTTTTAATGTTATAGGGAAGAACACAAAATCAGTGTTTTCTATTTTGTGAGACACAGTCAGAGACTATACCACTTAGAGTTTATACAGAAGCCTGCTTTATGTTTGTGTGCACTTCTATTCAGTTACCTCAATTGGCAGTGATTCATGCAGTATTGAGGGTTATGGTCACATAACTATATTCCTGTTAGGTGTCTGGATCATTGTATTGCTATTACAATGCACTTAGATACAGATTGTAGCTTTAAATTATGGCCATCATTATGAGGGTGTACAATGGAACAGATCTCTGGGAGGTCCTAAAGGAATTCCAGCTGATAAGACCGCAATTTTTCTGGCAACATGTTGGGAGCATATGATGGAGTAATAGTTCCACCACTTATATGAAAGATGTAGCCTGTATTCCCTGTTTTGGCTCAGCTCCACTGGTGTATTTGTAGAGAACTTATCACCAAAGATCATACTAACGCTTTTCTAATGTTAATTCATCCTCACAATATTTCTGTCATGGCAGATAAGAATTACAGGATATCAGTACTGCAGTCACTAAACCTAAGACACAAAGGTTGATTTCAGACATTAAAAACAAATGATGCTGTACTTTAAACTTGGTATTCTCCCATGCTGAGCCTAGCACACGTGCAGAAGAGGCATTGCATTAGTTGGACCTGCATAGATTGGGTGCTTTAGTGCTTTCATCTAATAATTGATTGAATCCAATTTAGATAAAAATGCCAAAAATCCCTGCTGAAGTACCCGATCTATACAGATGCTGCGGAGCCAAGTTGAAATAATACGCTGCTTCTTTCAATAAAGTATGTTTTGTTTTCTTTGTGGTTTTTTTTTTTTAATGTTTGCAAGCAACCAAGAAGTACAGGCACTTGCCCAAGATTACACTTTGTATGCAGTAGATGGGGAATAAAATCTAGTAGTCTTCCCTCTACATTTTCCTGCTTTAACTATTAAACATCATTTCTCTTACTGCATCTGGAGCCTACTAAAAGGTTGTCCCAACTTTCTTTCCTCAGTCACGAATAATGATTCTCCCAATGTACCATGTTTGCTAAGTGTATTTGCCTAGGTATCTACTCAGCCTGTTGATAGGTAGAACATAGAAACATCCAATCTGTATAGGTGTGGACTTAGAGCAGGGGTGGGCAAAATACAGCCCATGGGCGGGATGCAGCCCACCAGATGATTTCATCCAGCCTGCAGCCAGATGCCACCAATTAATTGTATACCGACTGGCTTGCAGGTACCCCTGCTGTATTTGCATACAGCCTGAGCCCTGCCTACTCCTGCCAGTGCAGACCATTGCACACCCACCCTCATGAGGGAGAAAGCCCTGGACCTAGCCAGCACACAACTTTTGGGAGGGACCGCTGCTGCCAGTTGAACTGCTTGGCTCCCTCAGCTACTCCTCATATCCCCACTGCAGCTCTCTGGGCAGCAGGTGGGGAAGCACTGGGGGGTGGGGAGAAGCTGAAGCTGAGTAGAAGTGCATAGTCCAGGGCCTGCGCCCAGCAGGGCAGTGGGAGCACGGAGCCTGGGTCAACCTGGTTCCATCACGCTGGGCTCCCCATGGCTCACATTTAGCTCCCAGGACTTTCATGGCATTGTGGAGAAGCCCCGAACGATGGAGCCAGTGGCCTTCACTGCTCACTGCCATCATGTGCAGCTCCTGGGACTGCCAGAAGTGGTAGAGAGCCCTACACAGTGGAGCCAAGCTGACTTGGCCCTGCTCCCTGCTTCCTGGTGGAGTTCTGGGAGCTGTACATGTCAGCAGGGCCAAACCTGCTGCTGGTTCCATTATGCAGGGTTCTCCCTCATGGTGCGCAACTTTGGCTGGGTCCCAGGGGCTGCACGTGAGACTCAGGGAGCCTGGTGTGGTGGAGGGAGGCTGCCCTGGCTCACTCCTTGCCACCACATGCAGCTCGTGGAAGTAGCCAGAGCCCATGTACTGCTGTGGGGCTCAGCTTGTGTGAGTCATGAGCACCCTGAGGGCCTTCTGCTAGCTGTTGTTGTTGCCCCCTGCAGCAGAGACTGTGCACCACGGGGGGCATGGAAAAACACACCCTTACCCTCCCTCAACCCCCCCATACATCACACACCCCCACAACCACACCACCCCCAACACACTGCCCACACACCCCACACACACCCTCCTCCACACACACCCACACCCTTCCACAAACTGTACATCTCCCCATAAACCTCACACCCACCCAAACACTCCCTACCACACACACACACACACACCACCATCATACCTGAGACAGACCCGACACATACGCCACACAATATACAAGGGTCAGACTTTATTTTTGAGCTATTATGCATTCACCTCTATATACACTGTGCAAACATATGTAAATGAGGACAAAAATATTTTTTGAAATAAAATTAACTTATTTTATAGTAGATGTTTGATTTTTAGCATGTGATTTGGGTATTTTTCTGGTTCCAAGATGGCAACTCTTCCTTTCTCCCCTGCCCCCCACCCCCCAGAGTACTTCTGAGGGCAAGGGGAGGGACTTGGTGGCAAAGTTCAGGGGGTGGGGCAAAACTTCCAGTCCCAAGATAGAAACCAGGGGGCAGGTCACCTTGTGGCCCTTGGCAGTTCATCAAAACTCATTAAGTGGCCCTCCAGCTGAAATAATTGCCCACCCCTGAATTAGAGCAAGACTGGGATGTCAAGAGGGATAAAAACATAAGGAAATAAGACAAAGGTGAATGGAAGAAATCTGACTTGTAAAGCACTCAACTGCTCAGTGAATCTGTGTTTTAAAGCAAAAGATTCAGATGCAAGTTCTTATAAAATGTTATTACATTTAGAAAATTTTGTAAAAGATTTTGATGTTAGGGTAAGTATGTACAACTATTTTCAGCACATTTAAACCATGTATACAGTATAAATCAATTTGTGCTCAATTGTGTTCCTCAGGTGCTCAGCCAAATAGGGAAATACAGGGTATAAAGTCATTGCCAAATTTATTTGAGTCTCGTTTTTTTTCCCCACTATTAATCAGATTTGTGAGCGAAAGGCAGACAGTGAATAGAAAAGGGCAGGAAATGAGAAAAGCCTTTGTACTTTCTAGCTGGAACAGACAGTCTGTGTAAGGGGAAGAAAATGTGTTTCACCCTTTCAAGAACTATTACCTCCCCTCCTAGAGCAAGAGAAAATAAGCTGACATTTCTTCCAAAGGCTGTTCCTATGTCAAAACAGATATGTGCCCCTCCCCACCTCTTCTTATTCATTTATGAACCAAAGGTTCAATCTAATGCAATGAGAGTATTACTGTTTCATTACTGAAGTACAGAAATAGGTTTTTTTGTGTTTTTTTAACATAAATTGTAGAATCATAAAAAAGTAAGACCAGAAGGGACCTTCAGTGGTCATAAAGTCCAACCCCTGGCCAGGGGCAGGATCATCACTATCTGAACTATCCTATACATTGTCTAATTTATTAGTAAAACTGCATAGTCAACCCTGACACAGCCACAAGGCATAACACCCTAACCGGACACAGGTAAGAAATGGGGGCAATGGTGTTAAATATTTTGCTGCTGTGAAGGTTGTTAGAATACACTAAAAAGATTCAAGGAAGTGGGCCATGCCCCCTACTACATGGCAAAGAGGCAAAACCCCATAAACTGTGCCACTGTGATTATGGAGTAAAATTCCTTCCTGACTCCAAATATGTTGATTAGACTGGCCCTGAACAAAGAGGCAAGACCCTTCAGCCAGGAACCTCCAGGTTTAAGTCTCAGCTGGAGCATTAGCACATCCCAGTCAAAAGCCCCAGCCTTGTCTGCAGCCAATATCCAAAGCTTCCAAGGAAGGCAAGAACCAAACAAACAATCAAATCCTGACACAAATAGCAGCAGGAGGGAAAAATAAATCCCTAGGAGAATGAGGTGCGTCTATTCGTGGGACATTCCTGACCAATGCTTATTCAACCTCTTCTTGAAGACCTGCGATGATGGAGAGTTCACAACTTGCCTAGGCAGTCTGTTCCACTGCCTCTCTGTTCTGTCAGTGAAGATATTTTTCCTGAGATCCAGTCAAAACTTACTTTGATACAACTTCAAGCCACTGGCCCACACTCTGCTCTCTGCAGCATGAGGGAAAAGGTGTTTTCCCTCTTCTTTATGGTGATACCTTCAGATATTTGAAGACTGCCATCATGTCTCCTCTTGAGCACCGCTAGATAAACGTGCCCATTTCCTTCAACCTCTCCTCATATTATTTGCCTTCCAAGCCATTTATGATTTTTGTCACCTGCCTCTGAAGCCCCTCTAACTTCATGTCCTTTTTTAAAAATTATGAAGCCCTGTACACAATACTTCAGATGAAGCCTAACCAGTAAAGAGGCATTATCACCTCCTGTGTCTTGCACTTAGTGCTTTTGTTGCAGCTCCATCACACTGCAGACCCATATTGAGTCTGTGATCTACCAAGACTCCTAGATAATAATCTTATGAATCCCTACACTTCACAGGAGAGGGGGAAGCCCTTCTAACCTGATGCATATTAAAAATACCACATGAGAAATGTGAATATGATCATTTTAATTGACTTATCAATGTTAGTAGAATGACTCCTCCTTTGGAATCTGTCCCTGAAGGGCTACTAAAACATTTTCCTTGAATATTGAAATAATGTTAGCAACTGTGATATGAAGAATTATACAAATTACTTCATATTTGGTTATTAATTGGGTGTTTCTCTTGCAGTCAAGCCATTTTCATTTGTTGGAATGCCACTACTTAATGTATCACATAATGTCTGCTAAAGAATGAAATTATTCACAAGAGAGTGCCCACAGAGTAAGATCAATGCATTTATATTAACGTAAATTACCACTGATTAATGAATGCAACACTTGCATAGCCAATAAGGAATTGAAGCTTACTGTATTCCTTTTTGGAATCTAATCTTCTTGTCAATTTTGTAAGTTTAAAGTAAGATTAGCTTGTCAAGTATAGAAAATAGGAATAGTAACAATTTAATCAATAGTCTTTAGACCATGAAAAGAAGCATTACTTTGAAAAAGAAAAAAATCCTTTGGAAATTGGGTTTTAAAGCCTTTACCAAATTCTTACATTTATATTGGTTTGAAAATGCTGTGCTACATGTGTATGAGCATTTTATATTTTATTTATTTTATAGAATTGAACTCAATATATATTCTTATGTATATATGTGAACTTTATGGCACAAGAGTCATATTGGTATTGGCACATGATACATTTTATATTTACATTGGCTTTGATGTTGGATCTCAAGACTATGTACAGGAAGAATGTAAAGTAAAATGAAAAAAATTCCTCATGGCTTATTCACGCATTCCTCCAGCAAATGCAAAGAAAAAGATATACACATAAATGTAGTACAGGCATGCCTCTGTGTATATAAGACAGTGTGTGTATGTGCGTGTGTCAGGGTGTGAATGCACATTATGTATATAACTACGTCAAATAAACATACACAATCTAACTTGCAAAATGCATCTATGTATCTGGATTGAAAGTTGTTCCTTTAAAAAAAAACCCAAATAGTTCCTGAATAAGGTTGAAGTAAAAACTGAGCAAGGGTCTGTACAACAGTAACAGAATACCGAAGCAAGGCTAGGTGTGCATGAAGCAGCTGAGTGGAAAATAATTTGCTGTATTTATGGCTGAAAGTACTTACATGATAAATGCATCTTGGCCATAACAGGGAACTGAACTGAGGTTTCCAGAGCTAAATGTGGGAGCTGCAGCTCTTTAGCAACCATGCTTTTTATAGATATCATAAAAACTAATGTGTAACACACCAAAGGGTTAAATACTTTCTTCACTCCAAATAAGCCCTTCACAAGAGTCTGAGGACATCTGTGGTTCAAACCCTAGATAAGAAGCTACTTTTGTGACACCCACTCTGGGCCAACACGTAGAAAATATAACTAGAGTGCTCCAGTGCTTAAAGCATGAGCTATAATAGCTTCAGTTAAAGAATCAGGGCTTTGTAACAGTAGACCTCATATCCTCTAACAAGCCCACATAGGGGTAACCTATAACACATGCTTACTGTTGTGACATTAACAACTTGGTTTTGTCAAGAAACTAAACTGGAATGATTCATAAGACAGACAGGTGGAGATATGTGCGTAATACACACTTTACTATGTTGTACAATATGTCACATGTCAGGGATAAGCACTATAGTAGAACATATTGCTAAGTTCATCAGCAGCCAGGCTTTTCATTTTAGGAGTTTGAGAAGTCGTATCCATTTGTTTATTAAAAGAAGAAAAAAGAAGGAGAAAACTTTCTTGAATATATGCATGTTTTTCTTGTTCATTCTTAAAAAGTAGTGATTTTTAAAGTGAAATTCAGGGATATGACCCCTCTTTGAATCACTAATTTTTCTGTGCTATTACATTTATTTTGCGAGACAGTGGAAGAGTATCTGTGCAGCTCAGAGTTTGCATGGAAATCTGTCTGCTTATGTACACTCCTATCTCTTAACTGGCAGTGATTCTCATATAGTATTCCAGGTTCCAGACGTGCACTCATGTTCTCCACAGTCACATAGCTAAAAATCATATGATATCTTTGAATTACTACCTTACTGCTAGGTACAGAATGCAGTTAGGTATACATTTTAGCTTTAAGGTATCTTTGTTATGGTGTGTGTGCACTGGACTGGAGATCTTAGAGATACTTTAACTGACATGGCTCTAATTTCTCTGACACTGCGTGCGTCTACAGGTGTTATTAATGCGCTATAGGCTTACCATGCACTAAAATATTGCGCAGTAAGCCTTCCCTGGGAGCACATCTACACATATACCCTGTTGGAAGCAAACCTGCTCCCAGTGGGAGCAACTCAGTACAGGGTTGTTCCTGCCCTGCTCTACCCCCGTTCAGCAGCCAGGAGGCATGGGGTAGGGAGCAGAGGGGCTGGTCCCAATGTACATGTGGCTAGGAGAGAACTGCTGGCTGCAGTAGAAGCTATCTTCTGGACCCATGCACTTCAGGAGGGGTGCTGATGTGCTTGGGGCCAGGAGACAGCTGCCACTGCAGCCGATATAGCTCTCCCAGCCCAGTGCACATCGGGACATACCAATGCCACACCAGCTTGTGGGGCAGCTGCCAGCAAGCCCCTGGCTGGTTGCAAAATCTGCACCCAAAGAGGGGCTAGTTTGAGCTGTCCTGCTTTTGGGGCAGCAGTTCCTTGTAGATGAGATATTAGGTTACAGTTTCAAATTCCAAAGATAATAGTGGCATGTATATGATTTTACATTTTCAATCTGGATTTGAGGAACTTTTCTTGATATTTCTTTTTACAAATAAGCCCCTTTTTATGCCTGTCATACTGAATTTGACTAAACTTCCCTGTAAACAATTGGGAAATATGCAGGTGTTTGTCAGGCATTGGCCTTCTTAAAAATGCAAGAGAACAGGTTCATTCCATTTGTACATTCCAAATGATTAAACTTAACAAGAGATGACATTCATAGTCTTGGTACAGATCCTCATGACCTACAAGGAATATCTCTGCAGAAGACAAATCATGTATTCTACATATCTTTATGCTAAACAGTTTTTTATTAAGACTCCATCCCAGGTGCTCTCAAGCTATAAGTTATGGACCTTGTAGGTTGGGGTCCTAGAACATGGAGAATTGTTTGGAATGAAAGATGGTAGGTGACAGGACCTCTGAAATATTCTGCAGAATGAAACACTTGCAAAACTTCTGTTTATTCATACAATGATAATTTGAGGAATCATTGTCACTGATGCTTAGAGGCAATTCAGTGTGTGCTAGATGAATCAGAGAATCATAGAAAATTAGGGTTGGAAGGGACATCAGGAGGTCATCTAGTCCAGCCATCCCCAACTAGATCATCCCAGCCAAGGCTTTATCTAGCTGGGTCTTAAAAACCTCCAAGGATTGAGATTCTACAACCTCTCTGGGTAACCTGTCCCAGTGATTCCCTACCCTCCTTGTGAGATTTCCCCTGCTGATATCCAACATAAACTTCCCTTGCTGCAACTTGAGACCAACCACTGCTGCATGCTCTGTCATCTGCCACCACTGAGAACAGTCTAGCTCCATTATCTTTGTAACTACCCTTCAGATAGAAGAGATTTTGATTTAGCAACTTTCAACTATAATTGAAAGATGACAATGTCTCCCATGTACACATCTTACCTAGAGAAAAACTGAGAATTTAAAAAATCCCCTCTCAGTCTTCTCTTTTTTCCAGACTAAAAAAGCCCAGTTCCCTCAGCCTCTCCTCATAAGCCAAATGAACCAGCCCCCTAACCATTTTCATTGCCCTCCACTGGACTCTCTACATCTTTTCTGTAGTAGGGGGTTCAAAACTGGACACATTACTCCAGATGTGGCCTAACCATTGTTGAATAGAGGGGAATAATCACATCCCTTGATCTGCTGGTAACACTTCTACTAAAGCAGCCCAGTATGCCATTAGCCATCTTGGAAACAAGGACACACTGTTGACTCATATTCAGCTTATTTTCCACTGTAACCCAGAGGTCTTTTTCTGCAGAGCTGCTGCTTAGCCAGTCAGTTCCCAGCCTGTACCAGTGTAAGACTTTGCACTTGTCCTTATTGAACCTCATGACATTTCTTTTGGTCCAATCCTCCACTTGCTCTAGTTCTCTCTGAACCCTAGCCCTACCCTGTAGTGTATCTCCTACTCCCCTCAGCTTGGTGTGATCTGCAAACTTGCTAAGGGTGCACTCCATCCCATCTTCCAGGATGCGGATGAAAATATTGAACAAAATTGGCCTCGGTACTGAACCTTGGGGTCGTGATCAGTTTTGTGCAAAGTGTTTAACACCTAATGATTACTTCTAACAAGCTGGCCAAAGCAGATAAACACTAAGTATATTGAAGTCTGTCTAAAAATATTCAAGATTAGTGGTCTACTTATGAATATTTGTAAAGACTGGCTTTATATTAACTTATGTAACATATGTGATTTCTGTGACCACTCATTATGCCTGTTTATTTAATCCAGAAGCAAGATTAACTGATTTTGCTTACAAATTCATCCTCCTCTCCCTGATTGCACTTCTGAAATGTTAGTTTTCTTATTCCAGATAGATAGCATCAATGAACACTGCAAATCTTCACTAACAGGTGAGGAAGCAAATCACCATATCTTAAGGATACGAGTAATTTGTAGTAAATCCATGTAAATCACTGACGACTTTTGGGCTAGAACAGAAGTTGCATATAAACCAGTTTGGGTGATTAGAAATTGTTTAAACCTGTAACAGAACAAAAGTTCAGTTCACATAAACACCCAGAGAAACCCAGCTGGGGTCTGCCTGGCTGGGTGCCAGTGGTGGAGGTGGCAGCCAGGGCCGGGCACACCTTGACTAGGGTTTCTGGGAGGGGGGGGGGGGAAGGGGGGAGTGGAAATACCCCCTCCCTGCCCTCTTCATCTCAGGGGGGCATGCTGGGCCAGTGTCTGCCCATGCCCCTGCCCCTGCAGCAGCAAGAGAGGGAAAACCCTGACATGGGCTGCTCTGTCCCATTCAGCCAGACCTTGGCCTAGATCCATGCCACTGGGACAGGGGAGGAAGGGGGGGGGGGGAAAAACTAAACTCCATCCCTCACCCATTTGTTTGAGGCTGCTGCCAGGGCTGGCCATAGCCCTTGCCACTCTCATGGCAAGTTGGGGCAGGGGGCAGAGTGGGGAAAATGCCTGACAGGGCTGCTCTACACCAGCCTGGCAGACCCTGGCTTCAGTCCCCCGATGGGAGAGCAGAGAGTGGGGGGAAAATAGACCCCCTTCATCTCAGGGAGTCATGCTGGGCTGGCATCTGGCTATGCTCCTGCCACTGCAGTGGAAATGGGGTGGAACCCTGATATAGGCTGCTCTGCCCCAGCTAGGCACATCCCAGTTCATGGTCCATGCTGGTGGGATAGGAGATGGAGGGGGGAATTACACCCCGCTCCATCTTTGATTCATATTGCTGCTGGGGCTGGCCATGCCCTCTGCTTATGGAGCAGTGAGTGGGAAGGGTGGGAAATACCTGCTAGGGGATGCCTCTCCCTTCCCCCTCCAGGAACACCACAACTGGGGACAGTGGAGGCCAGGGCAGGGGTTTAAACCCCTCCCCAACCTTACTTAACCTGCTGGGGCCTAGTCATGCCCCCCACCTCAGCACAACTTCCCACAGCTGAGGGCTTGTTCAAACTCCAATATGAGCATTCAAACTGCATGAACACTTACATGCACGTGAAAATTAGGGTCCAAGTCCACACGTTCATGCTAGTTAGATCACAGAAGAGTTCATTTTAAAATAAATCTGATCCTCATTATATGTGATACTTGAACAACCATTTGTTCTAAAAGAACTAATGTATAGAAATTGAGAGCCTAGACAGTTGAGAAATCTATTTTTGGCAAGACCGTGTGGAGAATATTCCTTTATATTATTAAGCAATGAGTGCATGGGATATGTAGAGCAATGTCTGTGTTCTGTAATACTTACTACTTATCAGCAGGTATACTGCGAAATCAAAATCTCTTGTGTAACTGAAAGCTGATGATGTCTCTCAGTCACACATCTTACCTAGAAAAAAACTCTGAGAATTTCAAAAAAGAAACTTTAGAAGAATAGGAGGTAACTGGATTGATTTATCCCACTTCTCTCAGAATAACTTTCAGCAGCGTTAGAGAAATTTTAAGCCTATAGGCACCCAGGGTTTGTGAGCAATGAAAGCAAAAAATTCTGTTCTCTTCCCTAAGCCAGTTCTAATCTACAACTGGGTTGCTTTTAGTTGCAGGTACTTCAAAGTAGGGCTGTGTGAAGCTCCAGTCACCAATTCAATTCAGTGGAGATTTGGCCCAATTTGGTGGCTGAATCTCCGAATCCAAATCAAATCAGGATACCCGTTAATCTCTCTGAATTGAATTGGAACCCTCCAAATCGATTTGGAGAGATTCGGAAAGATTTGATGATTCGGACATAGACACAGTTTTAAACGTTTCTTCTACATATCTCAAGGTACCAGATGGCTTGTGAATGCTGCGATGGTAGGGCGGATGGAGTGTCCCACAGGAGTGCAGGGGCTCCCTAGTGCGCTCGGCAGAAGACCCAGAAGTGGACCAGAAGCACTTCTGGTCTACGTCTGGGTCCACCAGGAAGTGCACTGGGGGGGCCCCCTGTGCCCCCCCGGTTCAGTGACTGGTGCCTCCTGGGTCTTGGGGACACGTGGGATCCGCCTGCAGCCAACTGCTGAGCTGGGGGGGAATGCAGGGATCCCGCAGCACAGTCGGCGGCAGACCCAGAAGTGGGCTGGAAGTAATTCTGGTCCACTTATGGGTTCACTGCCGAACATGTGGGCCCTGCCCCAGTGCTCCTGTGGGACACTACATCTGCCCCACCATCGCAGCATTCATGAGCTGTGCCTTGTACCTCAAGGTCTGTAGAAAAAAAAACATTTAAAGCGGTTTCTCTGGCTGAATTGCTTACTCTCTGAATCAGCATCTAATCTTCAGTTCAGATTTGGCCGAATTGAATCAATACAGTGAATCACATCACTGTCCCCGATTCGGGCCAAATCTAAATTGAATACAGCCCATTTTGCACACCCCTACTACACAGGCATGGATTATTTTCTTTCCCCCTCTGGATTGCATTATAACTGCAATGAGACCTCACTTAAAAGGTCTTTCATTGCTTATTTACATTTTTTCCTATTCTGGAACTTGGTTTGAATGGGCATCAATTTGTTTTCTTCTTACTTCTGAAGAATCTCTCATTTGAATTAATTATGCAGCCCTACATTAGTTCTGTCCCACTCAGTTATATAGTATAGATGTTCATAATAAGTTGCTAAAATGGCCTCTTCATTTCATTAATCACAGTCATCCTTGTTTTGGTTTGTAAAGATCAGTTGGCCTTTGGTATTGATGAGGCATTATTAACCTATTTAATTATTTGTATTAATCCCATAAATCTTACTAAAAATAATATTTGACTTAGTAAGAATGCATTTATACAGGATCTGTACTGTGTGTATATGATTTTAGATTAGTGTTCTATTTCCTTTAACACTTGGGGTACACTCCAGAGCATATTCTGTCTCTTTTTGCTCTGTCCATTTACTTCATCCTATGTTTTATAGGTGATGGTGTCACGGGATGGGGTTCTTAAGGGTGGTCACGTTCTCCTAAGGCCCCTCGACAGTTGCAATTTAGCCCTATGGGCACCCTTAGTTCTCTTCTGCCACGTCTTGATGTGCTTATGAAAATAGGGAGGCTGCCTTCAAGTCTTCTTGGACACTGTTTGATAAGACTCTCTGAAACCCAAGGGTTCCTGGATGCCTTGTGAGTCCCATTTCACAATGGGTGTTTTGGGGGCACCCTAGCCTTATGGGCTATATGCAAAGCTCCATCTGCCCCTTTACCACACCCCATGCCTTGCAGATGGTATTGGCACTGTCTTGCCTAGGCCTCATTATAATTTGGCCCCTTGTCCTCACTGGGCTCTTTGCAGCCCTGTCTCTGGCACCAGGGTCTGTGCACCCCAAATGCCTCACTCTCTCTGGCACCAGAGTCCCCATGCTGCAGTGGGTCCCCAATGAGGCCTTCTCCTTCCCCAAATAGCCTAACTCAAACCACCAGGTTTATAAAACAACAAACAAAACCTAAGCCCCTGGACTATAACATAACATAAGTTACATAAGGTGTGCTCGGCCCCTTTACATTACCTGGAACAGAACTTAGTCAGGCTTCTTCCCTTCACCTGCTCTAGGAGAGCTCCTTCTCCCTTGGCCGCCAGCAGAGAACTGCCCTCCCTAGTCCCCGTCCTGGGGTTTATATGGGTCCAGGGCCCTGCCCCTTCCGGCCAGCTGACCAGGTGCAGGTGAAGGCTAATTTCCTCATTAGCTAGCTGCCATGGCAACCTGTACCTGGGCTCCTGTCTGGCTCTTTGGGCTCTCCCCAGGCAATTTCTGCTCTTCTAGGAGCAGGCACCTAAGTGCCCTGCGACAGATGGTCTTCCCAGCTGGCACAGAGCAATCCATAGTATAATGCAGGATATTCTTAGGATCTGGGCAGTTGTTTACAAGGCACTGCAGTCCATCAACACCTGTCTGATGGCTTCTTATGGATAGACTTAATTGGGAATAGTTTTGAGGAGCGCTGACCAAATAAAGAGCTCTTACGGTATGAACACCATATCTTTCACGCTGAGGCAAACATGGTTTGGGCTTCATTGTGCCAACTACTTTACAAAAATATTTTTTTTAAATGAATAATCTCTTTCTCAAAGAACTTAGTCAAAAAGACTAGATGTTAGAGATGAGGTAGGAAATTATATGGGGGGGAAAAAAAAGAAAACCTTTTCCTTTGGTCCCAATTAATGTGGTGGAAAGAGGGATGAGCTTCTTCTGTTTGCATAGAATATTTTGCTCTTGAACGCTTGAAAACAAGACAGTGGCTGGGTGACATATTTTGCTCAGTAGCAAAAATGCCTCTGCAAACCTTCAGTGAATCATAGGAATGACATTCAAGAGTCATCTGGTCCAATCCCTTGCATGAATGCAGGAATGTAGTTTGTCCCGGCATAAAGGTATCCAGCCTTCTCATGAAAACCTCCAGTAAAGGACATTCTACAAACTTCCCAGGCAATCTGTTCCGCTGAGAAGAGAGAACAGTCCTCCTTTATGGTGATCGTTCAAATATTTGAAGATTGCTATCGTGTTCCATCTTAATCTCCTTTTCTCCAAGCTAAATAGACCTGTTTTGTTTTTAATTTTAATTCTAAATATAGTTTGTCTTCCCCTTTTATTATTTTTGTTCACACACCTCTGGACCTACTCTAATTTCTTTACCTCCTTCTTAAAATGTGGAGCATAGAGACGCATACAAGAGTTACATTTAAGTCAACTTAACCAAGGTTAGGGCCGTCTAAATGGATGGGCATGCAGGTGTTCGCAGGGTTTAGATTATCCTAAAAAATGGCACAACCTATGTAAAACTAGTTCACCTCAGACATGAACTAAATTTAGATTGGCCTGGGTTAAACCAGTCTATAATGGGTTAACTAGGTCTAACAAACACCTATACACATTCAGAGCAGAGCTGGGGAACTGGGAAAGCCCAGCTACTTGCTACTGCCCTGGGGGGCTGTGCTGTTCCTATCTCAGACCTTGACTGAGCTATTTTTAGCCATCTACCTACCTTCCTCATTGCCCCCTCCCCCTGACCTGCCACTCCCTGCAGACCCCGGCCCCACCAAGTTACTTACCGTAGGATGGCTGCACCACTTCCTGCAAGGGGTGAATGCCTGCACGTACCACTCCCAATTTAGGTTTATGTGGCTTAAAGCCACCTAAAACTAAAATTAAATCAGGTCCTGCAAATAGTTGTTCACAACCTAGAACTGCACACAATACTCTGCCTAAGGCCTAACTAGTAGAGTGTAATTACACTGTTACCTTACCTCCCATTTCTTGTACCTAATGCTTATGGTAATAAAGCCCAAGGTTACTTTTGCTTTTCTTGTGACTGCATCACTCTTGCTGACTCATTCTGAGTATGTGACCCACCAAAACCCCCAGGTCCATCTCAGCAGTGTTACTACCCAGCCAGCTATCTTCCATTCTGTATTTCTGAATTTACTTATTCTTCCCTTGGTATAGCAGCTTACATTTCTCTGCACTAAACTTCATTCTGTTTAGTGCAGTCTCTAGCCCAGCTTTCCGATCTATCAAGATCCTTTTGAATTCTGCTTCTATGCTCCTGAGTGTTTGCAGTCCTTCCCAGCTTCATGTAATCTGCAAATCTGATCAGGAAGTTCTCTGTTCTCCCTCTATAATCATTAATAAACATGTTAAGCAAAACTCGATCCGGGACAGACTACTGTGGAACTGCATCTGAAATCTCATACCTTTCTGACATCGATCAATTTATAATTACTTTTTGCTTATGATTATTGAATCAATTCTGTATCCACCTTAAAGTGATTTTATCTACTCCATGTTCCTCCTGTTTGCTTATGAAAGTGTTGTACGGGACGTTATAAAAGCCTTACTGAAGTCCAAATATATGAGGGTGTTTCAGAAACATATGGCAAAATGGCTGTGCATCGTGTTTATTGGAGACAGTGCAAAAATGCACAGCAGCAGGGAACACGGATATTGAATGCATCCATCGTTTACACTATGTAAGGAAATAATGAGGTCCAGTAAATGATAATTGCACACAAAATAGTTTTCTTTCAAAATTGCTGTTGGTTCTAAAACACTGTTGTACTATATCCACTTCATTTTCTTCATCAGCTCAACTAGTGACTTTGTCAAAGAAGGAGATTATATTTGTTTGGCATGATTTGTTCCTAACAAATCGATGCTGCCAGCTAGTGATCCTCCTCCAGATATTTACAAATTGGCTTCCTTATAAATTGCTCCAGTAACTTCGTGGCTATTGAAGTCAGTCTGAGCAGTTTTTAATTGCCCAGGTCTTCCTTTTTTTTTCCTTGTTTTTTAAAGATGGGCACTATGTCAAAT